>NW_004797940.1:337198-339255 GCF_000002075.1 Aplysia californica | reverse complement strand
AAGAAAGAGAGAGAAAGAGAGAGAGAGAGTGAGAGCGAGAGAGAGAGAGAGAGAGAGAGAGAGAGAGAGAGAGAGAGAGAGCGACCCCGGCCCAGAAAAAGTAAGTCACACACATCGAGTGACTGACTGACCGACAATCCACTGCTGCCAGACATGTAGGTCACCGCCGGTCAAGTGTAGGTATAACCACCACCCATCCTACCAACCAGACAGCTCGCTCTGCCCCGTACCCTCCTTTCACTTGACACTTCTCCTGTAATACCAATCGCCTTTCCTTCCGTTCCTCTTTTGCTCTTCTCTACTGACAGCTGTCCTTTCCCTTTGCATTTCCCGTACAATATTGCAACGAACCGCGGAGGCAAAGCGTAAAGATTGTATCAACATTGTCTTGATTATAGACGGAAGCTTTCGACTCTGGCACCGTGAAACGTCCTACTTCTTCGCTTTTTGACTCTTCGGGGGAGACTAAACTCGTTGTGTTCGAGAATTGCTCGGATTACAAAGTGCGTTCGCAGGCAGCAACCCCCTTGCGGGCTTCATTATAATGAAAAATCTTCGAGGGCTGGAGGAAGACGGGTGGAAATTGGGGCGAGTGCACTCAGAAGGGAATGTCATCATCTCAAGAGAGAGTAACTTGTTGGCCAGATTGCGTCGTGGAATTCCAGGAGAAAGTAATGTTTTGGTAAGAGTACATTTATATCTGGGGCCATAGAACTCTATGTAACTTAATAGTGAGTGCCCAAGGTATCTAGGCGGAAGTCGCTCATCGAAATCAAAAGTCACGGGAAAATGGTATTCAATCCCCCCTCCCCTCCCACCTCCCCCAATAAGACGTATTCAACGTCTTTCTAACTTTGCTGAATTTACATTAAGAACTTATGGAGGCAGTTTTGGCCAAATGTTAAGGGAAACTGAAATCCAATCCCAACAACCCACGCCCCCCACTCATTTCATTCCAAATATAACGTGTTCAACGTCTTTCCAACTTGACTGAATTTGCACTAAAAAATGGAGGCAGTTCTTGACCAATTCTGTTTTTTGGGGAGATAGGAGATGTTGGTCTCTCGCTACGAGATTCGAGTCCCAAACTTCAACAGCGATTTGTATCTAGTCACAACGGTATCCGATGGAATGGGAGCTTCCTCGAGTCGACTAACGGTGGAGCGGGAAAATGGAAATGGTTTATTTTGGCCTTGATAAATACACTACTAATGCTACTACTGCCCCACTGCTACTACTATTAAATTATGCACATATAAGAGTTGCGTCCCGTTGATGTACGTTTGATAAGTGTTTACCTCTCGCCAGTCTTGGCGTTTTGCCCCCCCCCCCTACCATATGATCATGCTAGCCACAAACGGTGAATAGTCATCGCTAATTTAAACCGATACTTCTCGACCGAAAACTGCCATTCACAGCATCAAGCGATGTTCCAATTCTATTATCCAGTGATACCATAGCACACAAATTTAAATGTGTAACAAATTGTAATTTAACACAAGGTGTTTTTTGTCATTGATTAAAGTCATTGACAATGCATGTTCACTGAATTGTGCAAGCTAAATTTTCAGCGATTAGTAAGTGTTTAGGAATGCTCCTGGTTTCGCATCTCTAGCAAGTGATGTCTGTTTCGCGTCTGTTACTAAAGGTTTATACAGCGTGAACTGCTAAACTCCCGTAATTACCAGTACCATTTTCCGCGATGTTCACGTCTGCTTGGTGGTAGAAATGCCAGGTCTCTCCTTCCAACGAGCCAGGAATCAGGGCAAAAACAACGAGCGTTGTCACGGAAAAGAGGTCAGAAGGAAGAACAAGGAGGAGGGAGGGAATTGGAAGAATAAAACTGTCTTCATGAATGGCTGTGTATATAATTGTCTTTTGGAAAACGAGTATCTGTGGTAACAAAAGAGGAAGCGGAAGAAAGAAAGGGAGAAAGTAGAAAGAAACGATACATTAGGGTTAATGCATACAAAGGGTAGTGGATGTGTGCAAGTGTGAAGGAAACGAGAGAGAAAGAGACGGAGATAGATAGATCGATAGATCGATATATATATATA
>NW_004797940.1:334528-336242 GCF_000002075.1 Aplysia californica | reverse complement strand
GCCTCAAATTGCCATTCAATTTTCGGTAAACTAAAATAATATTATTATCTGCTGTTACATAGTAGCCCATGATTGGAACATAAAACAGGCTAGGAGAATGACCCCCTTCAAAAACAAGGACAAAATAGACAGAAAGAGGCCAAATCTGCATGAGCGCGTGCCGAGACCTTTGAGAAAAATAAAAGTTAGCACAAATGGAGAGCTGGGGGCACTTGTCTAGAGGCTGCTAAGCGCTCTGGGGGAAGAGAGACACAATAACAGCACTTGATGGCACGTGCCCCGGTCGGAGAGAGCGAGTACTCTTAGACAGTCAAGAGGGACAGCTGGTTGGTACCGTAAGGAGTACTAAGGACTAGGACTTTTAGTAAGAGGGAACGTAATGGTACTGTGAAATAAAGGGTGTGCACACGATACGTTTTCTTTTCGACGTCGGATGAAGTTCTGAGTCTGAGTAAAGAGAAGAGCATAGACAAAATATCGGTCATAACTTTGGACGCTGTGACGCTATGCGCTTAAGACGTTTCTAAGAACGAGAGAAAGGGAGAAAAAAAAAAGGGGGGGGGGGTCTAAATATTAATTTTGACCGAGACTTCCTTCCATGGCATATATTTTCCCAAACCTCGGCGCATCGGAAGGAACTAAATGTTCCGTCATGAAACAGGCCTATCTCGAGTTGAGCACTGTAAAAACTAAGCAACAGCAAACCGAATCTTAAGAAGAACTAAGTGTTTTCTCAAAGAGGGCTCTCTGGGGCCAGGCCACACACTCCAACTTTTGAGCTGGGCGAAACGTATCGTCTAAACACCCATTTTGTTTTTCTGGCCACGACAGAAGTGCACGCAGGGCTCTCACCTCTCGACAGTTAGAACTGCATAATCGGACAACAAAAGAAAATCGGACGAGTCGCATCAAAGCCATTCCGTTGTCTTTTCCGCAAATATTATATTATTATCATCTCCACTCCGTAAAGTTCGGGAGTCAAAGACGCAAAACATATTCATCATTTATTGGCAAACACTTACTTTTGGGAAGTAATAACAGTTCAAGCACGAAACGAGTCCCGCAGACATGATACACTGTACTACAGAGAGCGCCCCAATTTTCCGCTAATGAAATTACTTTGTTATCTGTGCCACTTGAAGAGAAAATTGGCTCTTATTATTTTGACTCTGGCACCGTGAAACGCACTTCTTCTTTTGACTGACATGAGATTAAATAACCACCTCGCTCGAGTTGCAGAAATCTGCAGATTATCAGGTATGGACAATCTTACATCATATCATAAAAGTCTGGTCCGAATGCCGATCATCTAAAACATTCTGTCTTTTCAGATAGGTGCCTACCTATACGCTCTTGTACTAAGTTCTGAGCGCCTGCGTGCCTACACTAGTGAAAACTTTGTCAGAGTTGATCAGAAGCCGTCGGGGAACAGCTCGATGGTCGGTCTCGTAGCTCTGGAGCAAGCCTCGTGATTTAAGTGTAGGAGACGTGAGGAAAACCTTTCAAGGGTGTTGTGCTAATGTGGAAGACAAGCAGATGGAAGGGTGATTGTAATGAGGTGGGAAGGAGAAAGAGATAGAGGTGGGTGGTGGTGATAGAGAGAGAGAGAGGACGTCCTAGTGTATACATATTATAAGCATGTGCAAGCAAGCAAGTCTTAGTGTGTGTGTGTGTGTGTGTGCGTGCGTGTGTGTGTGTGTGTGTGTGTGTGTGT
>NW_004797940.1:330852-334376 GCF_000002075.1 Aplysia californica | reverse complement strand
GTGTGTCAGAGAGTGTGTGGAAGAGTGCGTGTATATGAGAGAGAGCGAGTGAGAATGAGCGAATGAGAGAGTGCGTGTGCAAGCTTTTTTCTTCTATACACTTTATTTTTTTTACTAAGACAAATCTTCTCTCTCTTCATCCCACCCCGATACTTTTATTCTTATTCATTCCTCCACGGAGAGAAAGAAGGAACCACAGACGAACGAAGAAGCTCATACTAATGAAAACCACAAAACTAGAATGGGCGTGGCATTTTTAGCATAGACCTAGAACCCCCCAGTTACTGTCATGTGAATAACCACACGAGACAGGCAACAGATGGGAGGGGAAATACATGCACGATGTACACGCTGACTCACTTCCTGTAATAGAGCCAGATTCTGGATTACATCCAACTTTTTTGCATAATATTGTCTGTTGCATACGATGATCTCTGTGGGGGTGCACGTCGTTCTCTTTCACGACGTGGGGCCTTCGGGTTCTTATCAACTTCACGTCTTGAGGTTTTCGATGAACGATTATTACGCTGGCATTTGATCTGACAACATCATACAATTCTAAACAGCATCAGGTCTGGTATCAGAGGTGTCAACTGGCAGAGAAAAAAGATAATCCCCCTCCCCAATTTTTTTTAAAATCCTGAATTTTCAGATCCTTTGGCAACTCACACACAAGGGGAATCGTAATAGTTTATGGATTATTGATCTTTGTCTAATACATCGTTCTCAGACCTTAGGCTGTTTTTACATAAAGGACGCCAAATTCGCGACGCCTGACCTGGAGTCAGGCAAAATTTAGACAATTTCAAGAATACGGAAATTCGACACCTCTATGATAGTATCGTCTCAATCTGCTTCATTTTCATTTTCTACCCCATCCCTCCCCCCTCTCCCCCCCCACCCCCACCACACAAAACCAAACTTTCTTGAATCTTCTTGCAGCTACACAAATATTGCTGTGGTTTGTAGCAGTCGTACAGGTAGTGGTTCTTTTTCTTCTTCTTCTTCTTCTTCTTCTTCTTTTTCTCCTTCTTCTTCTTCCTCTTCTTCTTCTTCTTCTTCTTCTTCTTCTTCTTCTTCTTCTTCTTCTTCTTCAACAGCCCGAAAACCAAACAGATTCAACTAAAACAGGTTAAGGTGTGATAAAACTATAAACAAATAGACGTTCTTTACTCTGACCAACACCGACCGCCGACTCGTAACCCCGATGCGGATGGTTAGCGGGTGCTGTGGCGTAATTTGCTCCTTCTTTCCTATCAAACATCTTTCGTACTGATCTCCCCTCCTTCTTTTTTTGAGTTTGTTAATTTCTTGCAACACCTCTAGTCTTCGGCATTTACACCACCTTATTGTGCTGCAAGCGCCGTAAAACTCTACTAAGATGTGAGTGCCCCCGAAGCAGTGGGCCACGTCCCGGGGTCAGAGAGTAAACTACCCAAATATAGTAAGTACTCAGTCGGCTCGGCACCATGTGCGATACCACAGCCAAACACTATCACATGACCTACTGAAAGCGTGTGTCTGTGTGTGCGTGTGTGCCCACGGTCCGGGCAACGGCAGGTCACCGGAGGAAACCAGATAATGTGGCGGCAAACGGCGTGAAACCAGATACGGCTATAGGGACCAAAAATACACCAGGTGAAATTCGTCACAGGTCCGGCTACAGGCGATACCCGTACACGTGGAACAGATTTCTGAGAGGAAAACATAGACGAAAAAACCCCCCCAACAAAAAACAAACAACCAACAAACAACTTCGTCGATAAGCTAATAATGGCGAGTAAACATTTACCTTCAAAATTACCTACGACTATTGGCTATTTCAAGGCATCCGTAAAATTTCTTCCTTAAAATGGCCCGCAGCAATAAGAAATAATCAGTGCCGGTGTTGGTCACGTGACTCGTTGGAAGTGGCGTTACAGACAAACTGCAGTTCTGTTTGCCATCTTTATTGAACGTTTATGCTACCACTCAAATACAAAAAAAATACAATGAATATTATTGCAAAAACTCAGTTCTGGGCGCAGCCTTTTTCACTCGCATGTGCATTGCATTGCGCTCCGACTTTCGAACGGCTAATGTGTGTGCCTGGGGGAAGGGGGTTACTCACTAATGTAGGACTAATAAACACGCTGGCCGAAAACCATCTTCATCCAAGATCATCTGCCAAGGGCAACTTCACGCCTTTCAAGTTGGCAAAAAATATCGAGGAGATTCGCCCAAATAAAGCGGGGGCACAGAAAGGAGACAGACATATAGGCACACAAACACAGACATATACAGAGAAACCAGGAAAAGGAGAGAGCTTACACGCTAAGGGAGAGAGTCCAACAGAAAGATAACAGTGACCGCGAAGGGAAGGGGGAAAAAAAAGAAACGAAAAATAAGAAAGAAAAAAAAAGACGAAATTACCAAGCCCCTGGGCTCTAACTAGGCGCTAATTAACAGTTTTGTAGGACTGCTCAGAACAGATAACTCGGTCGGTTTTATCGAGGGTCTCACGTGCCCGTCTTTCCGGGAGTGTGCCCCCAAGCTCTGAGTGTGTGGTTAACCCTTTAAGCAAACGTTTCAAATATTCGGCTCTGTTTTTTGACCACTGGATTTCATAGTCGTTGTCGTCGTTGTCGTCGCTGCTGTTATCAAGACGTTCATATCAAATCATGGACTTTATAAAACAATGCTTGCCAGCCGTTTTATAGCCAGCGCCCACTTTTGCTACCTTTCATTAGAGGTTAATTCTTTGGATCACCCATCTACACGTATTTCCAAGAGGAGCATTAACATTTAAAACACTTTTCACAACCAAAGTTATCCCCACTGTCCACCAAAGTTACTATACAACCCACTTGTGGGCGTTTATCATCTAAGCGCGCAAGCCTGTCCAAGAGTGTTATTATAACACGATAAGGTGTTAAATAAAGTCTGCAAGATCTGCCGGTCAGATTAAGAATTGTTCAAAGTTGAAAGTCAATTGCACACTAACTTATTGTGTTATGACTCTGTGCAGCTTCTGCGCGGGATGAGAAACAGAAAAAAGACTATAAAATACAGGACGCAGCTGTGACAGCTACAAAGTTTTAAAAAAGAAACATTTGAAAGTCTTCTTTCTGAAAAGCAGATGTGATACTATTTTTGGAGTATCAAAGCTAATAGTTTTCTTTCGAGCTTTCATAATTAAGCCTTAATTTGAGTTAGCCTGCCAATCAGAACTTTGCGGCCACATAAAAAAATACACATGTGTGTCTAAATAAGGAATAATGTAAGGTGGGTTTTGTTGTTGACTTTGTGCTGTTTTACAATCTAGCGTTTGGAGCACGTTTAACAAGTCAGGTGGAGCGAAAAGCGAGATTGTTCTTTATGAATAACAAGTTCGGGACACGTGAGGAGGGGTTGGGAACTGAGGGGGGTTGTGAATGAGAGACAGACAGACAGACAGACAGACAGACAGACAGACAGACAGACAAACAAACAGATTGAGAAAGATACAAATAGAGAGGTAGAAAGGGGCAGAGAGAGAGAGAGAG
>NW_004797940.1:327009-329524 GCF_000002075.1 Aplysia californica | reverse complement strand
CCCCACCTCTCTCTCTCTTTCTCTCTCTCTCTCTCTCTCTCTCTCTCTCTCTCTCTCTCTCGCTCGGTCTTTCAGAACGTCGATCTAAAACAAAGAATAAAGAAAGTGGCCAACTAAGATGCACCGAGTTTGGCTTGCCCATAACACTAACATTCAATGACCATGAATTCTAGCTAGAAGATAAATAAAACTATGTAGGAAATAGTGTTTGTCTTGTAAAACTCTCTATTTCTGAAAGAACAGGGCTAGATACTGGACGATTGTATCAACCAAAACGTTAGAAAAAGACGTTCAAAAGAAGAAGTATGCCACTATTATACTCACGCCCACCCTCGCACCACCTACCGGGAATAGAATGCGATGCTGCTGTAGGGAACTAATTCAATCTTATTACTGTATACGCAATTTCGAAAAAGGTACTCGAAATTCCAAAACTTGTATAAAATCTTAATGTTGCTTTAAAATAACTTGAGTACGAAACACTTGAAGCCGACAACTCATCGGTTAAAAAAACATCCTTAACAGAGGATACGCGAAGGTGACAGTCGTGGTTGCAAAGGCGGATGCAGCAGAAATAGTTACAGAAACAGCAGCAGCAACAGCAGCCAGCAGCTCGGAGCCCCTGTTGCGCTTTCTCCCTCGGAGTCCCCCCGAACGGTGACAGCCTCGTTAAGTCACAATAAACCATCGCACGAGCTACCCAGAGAGGGCCGACCAACGCCAGCTTTCACTGAAATATGTCGAGAGCTCGACGCCTTTTTACATTACTCATTTCAATGCATACATACAGAGCATCAGCGGGCTGGAATGTTACGCCCCCGTATCGCCATTAAGAGAGACGGCGTCTTCTTTCATGGTGTTACCTGAATACCCCCCCATCGTATCCACCTCCTCCTCCTTCCTTTAACAGCCGACATTCATTTCTGTTTGTGTGCACTAGAAACTGATTAAGGGACGAACCCATCCTCTTCGGCAGTTTCTATCGAAACAAGGTAAACAAAGCTAGATATTTCCGAACACTGGTAAAGCAACAGTAGAAGGAACAGTCAGGTGAGAACGACAAAAGTTTCATCCCCGCACATGATTTGAATTAATTTAGTTGAAAATAAATCACTGGAGCAAAACCTTTCCCATTCAACCCGTGAAATGCAACAATGAGACACAATAGCAGCGTCATTAATATTAAAAAGGAATTAAAAGCAAAAAATACTCATTCGTGGCCTGTTGGCACCGCTATTACTGATGGCATGACACCGAACAATGAAACGTGGGGCAGGTAACAGATTGAGAATATCCAGCTTGATGAACTAACTGACGCACGAGCAACACGAAAAATTGCCCCCCACCCCCACCTTCAAAACACACACACACACACACACACACACACACACACACACACACACACACACAAATCTTTCCTTTTTCACGGCATATGTTTTTCCACACAGATGTCCTGGAAGTTGACAAGCAGGTACATGCCACATGGGTTCTGACTGAGATTACTACTAGCATAATAATGTATCAACTTGCCCCTCTCTTTTCCCAACCTTTCTCTATTCATGACATACATGTTTAATTACTAAAAATAATCAGTAAATGATCATGCATACAGAAATAGTGCAAAACTAATAGAACTGGCGGATAAATCAAGAGAGAGGACAAAAATTAACAACCACAGGCAACAGGAAGAACAACCAAATAGTTTGACAAATCGCTACAAGGAGGGGGACAGGCTCGTTTCAGACTCAACGCCGAGGGCGGTAAGCATAGTTCAAGGTCTTCGACGACGGTTTAAACTCTAAAAATTGCAAAAGCGGCTCGGAACTAATGCGCCCCTGTGACATTTTCAACTCCCATTTCCTTGTCGCTTTGACGGAGGGAATTGGGCGGAATCTTGTAATAGGCAGCATATTTACCGCGGGAAAGCCTGCAATACCAGCCAAAAAACCAGACAAGAAGACAAGATTTAAAAAAAAAATACCAAGAAGAAAACAGACCAAAAAATATGGGGAGGGAAAGCACGCGCGTGCCTGAAGAACATCATGGGTGACGACGCCCAGGGAGCGTGAGTAACAATTCCTCCACCCATGGGCTCCAACTCCAACACGAATATTTTCTATCTCTCCCGGCTAATCGGTGGGCAAATCTACGGTAGATAACTTGAGTTACCCGTCGGAAGGTAGTCGGCTACACGTCGTTTTGTAGCACTCAGGGGGGAGATAATTCTCCGCTTTTTCGCGCGCTAATGGAAGGGGAGACAACTCGCGTACAACTTTCATGGTCACAGGCGTCGGTGACCCCCGACCTTTGACTGGGCGGTGTCGTTGTCTGATGGGACTGACTCACACCACACCCCGGAGAAGCGCAACCCCTAAAAACATAGGTAATTGGTACTAGGAGTGGGAACATGGGTAAAAAGGAAAAAACAAAAACAAAAACAAAAAAACACCCCAATAGAATTGACGAGAGAGAGAGAGAGAGAGAGAGAGAGAGAGAGAGAGAGAGAGAGAGAGAG
>NW_004797940.1:325777-326909 GCF_000002075.1 Aplysia californica | reverse complement strand
TCGAGAGAGAGAGAGAGAGAGAGAGAGAGAGAGAGAGAGAGAAGCCAAGCTGTGTACGGACATTCAGTTCTATTAGTAGGATTAACCCCAACGCCTGTCTTTATATAAAACGAGATAATCACCGACCCGAGCCAAATTCGTTCGTTGTGAAAACTGGCTGCTCACCGTCTGTGCTCATTCATATTCCGACCTGGGAGTCTTGTCTATTATGTCTGACGTGTACCAACTGTGGTCATCTCTGTCTCTCTCTCTCTCTGTCTCTCTCTCCCTCTGTCTCTCTCTCTCTCTCTCTCTCTCTCTCTCTCTCGTCCCCCTCTTTCTCTTCCCCCTCTCATATCTCTTTCTGTCTCCCTTCTTATCTCTCTTTCAGCCTTTCTCCCTTTCTCCCTTTATCTCTCTCTCTCTCTCTCGCTCTCTCTCTCTCTCTCTCTCTCTCTCTCTCTCTCTCCCCTCTCCCTCCCTATGCTTCTACCTCTCTACTGTGCGTGAACATTATCCCAACATTTCTCATTATTAAATCGTTAGCTCTTCCCAACATCAAAGGGAAACCCGCATTGTATCTATGGCACTTTCGCTGGGAACGTTTTTATACAAATGAAGTTCTGTTATTGCAGTTGTTTGGGTTTTTTGGGTTGTTTTTTTTTTTTACATTTTTTAAAATTCATTTTGTTTGTCTTCGGTGTCATGGTTATGCATTAACCCAAGGAAATTCCCGACTCCAAATGAGATAAGTTGATTACATTGGACCTCGTCCCCTTTAAGCTATTTGTGGGGTTTTGATTTGTGTTGATTTTTTAATGTAGATATTATTACTGCCCCCCCCCCTCCCCCTTTTTGCAAGGTCTAGAACATAATTGTTCACAGCACTTAATGAATTGTTTGGCTACACATGTTTATATTACAAATCCGAATTTATGTGGAAATGGGTTCTTGTCCAGTTCAATTCGCAACATGCACTCCATCTTGCACGACGTTTACACAGAGCAGGGTTGTAACACAGACTGGGTAATATTCTGTGATGGTAGAACACGCACCGCGGGAACACGCCCAGCAAACATAGGGACACCCGGGGTACAGACGAGAATACCCAAACGGTAGAAGAAGGATGGTGTTCGCTTTGGAAAGGGGGGAA
>NW_004797940.1:323494-325603 GCF_000002075.1 Aplysia californica | reverse complement strand
CCCCCCCCATGAGAATTGTGCCTCTGGGTATAAGTATAACAATGTTTAACCTATCTGAACCCGTGTTCCTCTTGGCTTCACAGTTAAAACGACAGGTACACTCGTTTACAAATTTGCACCGGAAAAACTGCTTTTGACATTAATGATAGTACTGAAATTTTAGTACTTTGCTGTCGATGTACTTACTTATAATAATAAATAATCATTTCTAAACGGTTTTATGAAATAGCAGCATTTTTCAGGGTCTGACTCTGAGTCATAATAATGCAAGCTCCTTTCGGCGCTGCGCGCACGAGTAGTTCTCGATTTGACGACTGGGCAAGAAGTCGTCTACATTCACATTGGATGTACATATTATATCACTTTTAAGTGACATCGGACCATAACTTTATAAACTCATGAACAAAGGCAACAGCTGCAATATCCTGATTTTGACATAGAATTTAAAATGTATTCAGAGACCAGAACCAAGTCAGGGAACGGTATCAAGGAGAGGCTTCGACAGAACTTGATAGCTGAAATGTCATTCTGAAATCTCTTACTTTGTCTTCTTATCTTCAACCCTCCAATTTTTAAAATATTTTTGTTATCTCAATATCTTTGTCCTTGGCTCCTCTCCCCTTCCGTTTTAATCTCTTTCTCTATGTTTCTGTCTGTCTGTCTGTGTGTCTGTCTGTCTGTCTGTCTGTCTGTCTGTCTGTCTGTCTGTCTGTCTGCCAGTCTGAGAGAGATATATAAAGATAGGGATAGATAAATAAATAGATAGATAGATATATGTAGAGAGACAGACACATATCACTCTCGTCACATACCCTCCTCGTGAACATGTACATGTATTTACCCCCATGCGCTCTGGCATGCTATATATCAATCTCTGAACAAACAAGGTACACGCAGACGCAACCTTGCGTATTAGCTGCCGCTATATCTGGGCACAAATCCAGACGCTCATAAATATCTGTGCCGTCACAGAAATCCCAGACCGCAGAACTAGTGGCCCACTGAGAAAAAATCTATGGCCAGTGTACATGTCTCCGATTTTGTCGAATTTTCCAAGCGGCAAACAGCAGACAGATTATGCGGAGTTTATGCTAATGAAATTTGGTAAGCTAATTTGAAAATTCCCGATTCCATTTCAGTTTCAGACGAGCAAGCGGCCTGTTTAGTTCTGAATCAAGCGGATGTATTCCGAGGGGAAATGAACTTGATGTACACGACAGTTTATTTTCGTTTCCAGAAAAAAAGTGGTGGCAGTTCATTTTGGCCCCTGTAACTACTATAAAAACATTTGACTCTTCAGACATTTGGAGAAAATTCCTTTATGCAAAAATATATAATGTTCGATTGCACAGCATTTTCTCTTTATTAAACCAAAGCCGCTGTTCAAAAATACATTATCATCTAAAATCAATAACTGGCTTCAAAGTCTTTACTTTCCTTTGACATTACATTAATACACACTGGCCAGTCGGACCTCTGGCCCGACCCGATTATGAAGAAACGACTTGTCGAAGACGAGTCTATGCCTCTTAACAGAAGAACTCAACAGCCCTAAGCCAAAAGTAAACGTTCAAGGCCTTCTTATCCCCACAAGTCGTCGTCATTCCGAAGGATTGCCAGGCCGGGCATTCTTAGCCTTTCGGCATCCCTCTTTCGAGACATACCTCGTTAACGGGGAAAACCTTGCTGAAATACATTCTAACTCATACCGCTCTATACTATCTGTCGGTTCGTCGTTTTGACTAGCTATCTGTCCGTCTGCCATACAGTCTGACAGACTTTCCGTCAACGTGTCTGTTTGTCTGCGAGGCAATTAAAGTCACTCACGCGCATGCGTATAGACGCGTATACGCCTTCCCTTGGAAGTGATGACCTGACTTTCAGGAGAAGACGAGTCAGGGTGCTAGATATGAGTGATTACACTTATTACAGCTGGCACAAAAACTAACCCCGCCGAATGATTTAATTTGCGTCCTACTAATAATAACAACTGTACCCAGAGTGCACCAGGGGGGTCGCGGGGTCAGGGCGAAGTAGGGTGAAGTACTTGTATTACCGTTCTCTCTCTCTCTCTCTCTCTCTCTCTCTCTCTCTCTCTCTCTCTCTCTT
>NW_004797940.1:321624-323394 GCF_000002075.1 Aplysia californica | reverse complement strand
AGACTAGATGTTTTCTTTTTAAGGGAGGGGGGGGAGTGTTTTTCTGAACTCTTCACGATAAATTAAATGAATCTTTGTTGAAAGGGGGCTGGTTATAAATTGATGTTTTTCGGTCAATTTATGGTATCTGGACTTTTTACACATTATAATACTCCAACCACTTGTAAATCTAAAAAGTGCTTACTCTTTGTGTTACGATCATCATCATTCAGATTTTCTGTCTTTGAACTTTCATTTTGTCTCTTGTGTAACAAAAGGTCGCTTTTTCTCAAAACGTCCACTTTTGACGTTTGTTTTTTTTCTCATGAAAACTTTTTTATTTTATTTTTGATTCCAATGAAATTTTCAAGGCTTGTTATTCATAGCGTAACATAACGTTCTTGTGCTAATAAGTATAATTTTGTTTCTACGAGTATTAATAAGAAGCTGTTCGTTTCATATACAGCCCGAAAGCTTTGTAGCACATGGACTGTGTTAGTTAGGTTTTGGATATAATCATCTGTCAGTGAAGAACAGGGGCTACGAAACTGCCATGGATTTGGATGGTCTGTGGTGGAATGAACAAAACCTCCCTCGTGAGAATTACGTCATGGCTTTGTTTAATGGATCACATCGCACAAGTGCTGGAACGTCATGTCTTATCTTTAATTTTGTCATGGTGTCATTCAAGTAGACATGTCTATGCATAGCAAAGCACTTTTTCACAGGACCAATGCCTCTTGACAATTCTTGGAAAACCAACTCAAATCAGCATTGGAGTAACCACCAATAAAAAACAACAATATGAATTCTACAGGAATCTAAATACCCATGAAACATCGGCTGAAGAAAAGCGACTTTGCTCTCAATTCAGGTCCCTTATTTTAAACTCTCTCTCTCTCTCTCTCTCTCTCTCTCTCTCTCTCTCTCTCTCTCCCTCCCTCCCTCCCTCGTTCCATTCTCGCTTCGTTTACAGCAGTTTACTTTCTCGCTCCTCTGTTTCCATCAGTATCCAATCCATTCTGTGCTTCTTCTCTTTTATAATCAACCACCCCACCCCACCCCACCTCTTTTTTAAAACCTGTTTTGCCCTTATCACTTTCCCTCTAATAAACTTTACCACCGAAATGTTTATCCACGCCATATTTTTATAATATTATTCCAACGTTTCTCTGTGTGATCGTCGTTTTCTAGTCCATCTCGAAATGGACATCCCAGTCTCAAGTGCGAATGCTGTTGTAAGTGGTTGGCGGGTGTTCTGGTGTGGTTTGCTCCTTTTCTATCTAGCATCTATCGTCCAGGTCTTTCCTCCTTCTTTTTTATGTTTGTTACTCTCTTGTAACACCTCAAATCTTCGACACTTATATGACCTTATTGTGTTGCAAGTGCTGTAAACCTCTTACTAAATCTAACAAAGAAGGCTGCTGTTCCCCGCAAGTCCTCCGGGCTCCTAAGACTTTTGGGTCTCTGCCTAGAGTTGGCCCAATATTTCCTTCACTATGTACATGTAGTTAATAAACCTACATATCTATGCAAGCTACATAGGCTGAGTCCCACACGGTTTGACCACAGCTGAGTGTATTGATCTCTGCAATCATCTTTTCCATGTTATCGCCACCATTATCTTCCGATTAATTACCTGTAGCCATCTGCCATTTTTTCATACCACCCTCTCTCTCCTTTCATCCAAATCCTTTGTTTATTTCTTCTACACACACACACACACACACACACACACACACACACACACACACACACACACACACACACAGACACACACACACACACACA
>NW_004797940.1:320441-321455 GCF_000002075.1 Aplysia californica | reverse complement strand
CCTCTCTCTCCCTCCCTCTCTCTCGTTCTCTGTCTGCCTATCTCTCCTCTCTCTATATCTTTCAATTTACCACCACCTAAGACACATCTCAGCCTATTCCTGTTGGCGGTTGGTGGGTGTTCTGTTGGTTCGCTCCTGTCTGTCTGTCGTTCTTAACTTTCTTCCCCCTTTTCTTTGTTACTCGATGTGGTAGTAGCACCTTTAATCTTTGACATTTTTATGAACTGTTTGTGTTGCATATGCCGTAAAATTCTATTATTCCTGCAGAGGAAACACTGACAAAAACATTGAAAGGAAATTACACCATAAAAAAGCAGCAAAGAAACAAAAAAACAAAGAAATTAAACCCCCCCCCCCCCTCCTAAAAAACAGAAACAGAAACAAAAACAAAACAAAAAAAGAGAAACAAGTACCGCTAAGAACAAAGCAACGTGGCAACAGCAACACCATCATGATCACCGACAACTAATTAAAACACCCATGCTGGCAAAACGTATAGTGTCAGCTGAGTTTTCTCTCTAATCATGTGCATGCATTAAAACGTCATAAATAAAAGAACCCCCACCCTCTACTCCCTCCCCCCCCCCCCCCCCCCCGAACCCCGCCATAAAGAAAGAAGATAAATAAACGAACACAAGCACAAACAAACAACATTTGACTAAAACCAGAAAAAGCCAATATATGTACAAGGTAGTACACGGACTGTGAGAACACCCCCAACCCTTACAAGATTCCCATCTACAAAATTCATTACAATTTAATGTCAACGCTCGTTTCCCAGGGGCGTGGCCCGAGCCGATCGACAGTCTGAACCACGTCATCTGCATGACATTTGCGAAACATCGTGGTGAAATCAGGCGCTCGTCAGTTTTTTTTGTTGGCTTAAGGAGTTATTGCTATCATGTAACAGCTTCTTTATTTTCCCCATTCTTTTGACGACAAAGTACCCTTCTATCTTGAATAGTAGTTGAGATATTTTTGACTGAAGAAGGTGTGTGTGTGTGTGTTGGGGGG
>NW_004797940.1:318030-320341 GCF_000002075.1 Aplysia californica | reverse complement strand
GTCGCTGTAAGAGGGGTTAATACAAAAAAAAATTGTATAAGAACTTCCAAACTATGGAGACACTTTGCATCTGAACAAGCTAATTAACCCTTGGCCGGGGAAAAAGCATCGTCGCACCATTGGCCAGGCGTCATCACCGTGTGCCCATGTTGAGCCTAAACAAACAAAGGACCTGTCGGCGCCTCTGTCTCTCTGGCCGACCAATTAGCCCGGAGCCCACAGCCAGCCACTAGTGTAGCTTGTTGCAGCAAGCTGGCAATGAGAACTACCAGAGGACAGCCTGGCCAGTTCTCATTTCCCCACGAACCAGATATTGGGAGCATCCATCCATTTACCGTATGTATTGAGTCCCAACTCTAGTTGCAATACTATTATTATTAATAATATAGCAATTTTGGGGATATTATCGCTCATCAAGAATTTCAGTTTTCAAATTTGGTACTTGGGGTAGTAGAACTATTCGTCAAAACGGAATGTACTACAAAGATAGTCGTGTCTAAACATAAACAGACTATAAACAGTTATAATAATAATAATAAAAATAATAATAATATGCCAAAAACCCTTCTTTAGTCTTAGAGACGGTAACTGGTTATCCGGAGTTAAGACTCGGATATCGGCCAGCTCTCTTGTGAATGAGTTCTACCAGAGAGGTCTGTGTGTATGTGGTAACCATCAGGTACCATTAGCGAAGGCCATAAAAAAGACAAAAAGGTTTCGCGCGGTTCAAGTTCCAGTGAGTGTTGGTGGAAACGACGAGAAATTGCATGTACCATGTATTATATACCTTGCGGTGACAGTGTGAAAAATGGTGAGATAGTATAGGTTTAACGCCTATATATAGATATAAACATTATAAGGTTACTAAAGAGATGGGACCTCCGAGTTTAACATTCATCTCCAAAAGATCCGGGCCAGATAGGAAATTCGATCAAAGTGCATTTCCCAAGGACTAACTGTCGGGCTGAGCTGAGATTCGAACCTTCCGAACCCGCAATCTCACAACAACGGGTCTGCCACAAGACAACCAACACCACCCTCGGCAGTGTGAGGGGTCTCGTTCAACAAAACGAGGTCATTAACAACAGCAACAAAAACAATAAAACAATACAAACAAACCTGGATTTGCATTTTTTCCTCTCCTCTAAGAGCAGGTTTTTAAAAAAAAGGAAGTTGGCGTTGTTGAGAACAATGGCGAGGACACTGGGGATTTCTATTGAGCGAGACCTGGCTCCACGCACCTTGCTACAGTTAATCTTTTACGCTTGCTGGGTTCATGTCGTACATAAACCTTGTAATTTCCAGTGTTCCGCTATAACTGTAATCATTCCATTGTTAAAACAGCCCTACGCCACACACTGTGGGTCATTTTGAAGACAGAGCATCGAGTCCCATGTCAGAAACCAGGATTTTTTTAGGTGTTTAAAAAATAATTATGACTTCACCAGAATTTGAGTTTCAAACGTACACTTATAGCGCAGACCATTTCCATTACACATTACGCCACAGCACAGCAGCCACCAAAAGAGTCTTAAAAAGACTAAACAGGAAATATCCAATAAGCACGTCCCTTTTTACGCCTAAAATCAACAGCCGAACTGTCTAAAAGGACAGTTTTACGGGGCAGTTGTAAGTTTTACGAGCCTTCTTTCACGGACAAACTGAAATGAAATCATGGGTCTTCGTAATGTTACGAATATTCTTACGAGAGAGACCATTTGCCCTGGCCTCTGAGGTACAATACCGGCTTGTTTGTCTACAGCGATAAGGAAAACACCAGTGGGTACGGAGGGCCATTTATACAAATTCAGGGAGTGAGTCGCGGTCGGGTGTCTCGGGGTATGAATGAATGGAGTGGACGGGGCAGCTTGACCTGCTCGAGAGTGCAATAAGCGCGGTATCTGGATCTGTGTGTGTGTGTGTATGTGTGTATGTGTGTGTGTGTGTGTGTGTGTGTGTGTGTGTGTGTGTGAGAGAGAGAGAGAGAGAGAGAGAGAGAGAGAGAGAGAGAGAGAGAGAGAGGATTCTCTTTTTGCAAGAATGTGTCAGGGTAAGCGTTTGCGTGTCTGTGGTTAAAAGGGGGGCAAGCAGAGAAAGAGGGGCTAAGAGAGAAAGAAGCAGAGAGATAAAGAGAGGGGGAAGAGACAGAGAGAAAAATACAGAGAGAGCGGCAGAGACTTGGAAACAGAGAAGAGAGAGAGAGAGCCAGAGTGAGAAACAGACAGACAGACAGACACACGCACACACACACACACATACACACAGAGAGAGAGAGAGAGCTAAAAAAGAATGGGTGGAAAAAACAAACCAA
>NW_004797940.1:316098-317930 GCF_000002075.1 Aplysia californica | reverse complement strand
TTAGTGTCCGAGATAAAATTAGCGGGAAAACGGCCACTAGAGTTTGGTGACTTCCATAGCTTGAGAGTCCTTGGAAACTGAAAATTTACATTTTTGTAAATTTACACAACATTTCTCAGTAAAATCCACACAGAAATGTGTATTTACATGGAAACCGGCGGAAAATGCCAAATTCCTCCTTCATTATTTTGACAAGCGCCTGATTTCACCGCGTTGATACACATTTTTTTAACACATAGTTGGAAAAAGAACAGAGCTCGCAAGGGTGGAATAAGTCAGCACTGAACATGGGTAGTCGAAAGTCGGTTAGCAATACAACAATTTTCAACATTTGACATGGTGGTTGCTGTGCTGTTGAGGATCACAACCGACTTTTAGTTTGATTATAATTAGAGTTTCACGGCACTTGTAACAGAAATAGGTCACATGAGTGAAGGAGATTGGGGGGAGGGGGGGGGGGGGGGGGGGGGGGTACGAATGAGTTACATACAAATTTAATTTGTTTTTACACCCTTCAATACAAATTAATAAAAGTGCCGAAGATCTGGGGTGTTGTGAGAGAGTAACAAAGAAAGAAAGATGGAAGGAGAGATAAAGACTATGAAAGTCTGGTAGGAAAAAAGGAAACAAAAAAACCCCAGAGCACCCGCCAACCACCTACTTGTCACATAATCAAAGAGCAGGTTTTTTAAAAAAACGAGTAAAATAAATAAATAGAGTAATTAGATCCCACCATAGTACCATAGTAACCGTCAGGATGTCCTCACAATCAGAACTGGTGGACAAGAATGCAAAGATGCTGTCAGTTAGCGCCTGCATAACGTGCTGTTGTCTTGGCGTGAGTGGAAAAAAAATTAGAAGTGGACTTCTACGCCCGTATCGACACAAAATAGAACATTTAAGAAGACTTGCTTCAGACCCTGCATCTGTCAGGGTCAACCCGGGCCGAGAGGGCGATACAACATCCAAGCAGAACGACCGAGATACTCGAGAACATTACATTTTTTCCCCACTTGAGAATCGAACTCGTATCTCCTGCATGCGGCAGCGAAGCGCCTAACCGCTACACCACAGATACATGTTGATACAGGTGACATGTGTAGAAGGTACATGTATATCATTTTTGTCGTGTTGGGGTAGTGGCGTTGATAGCTCTTCAAGTAAGCAGAATAGTTGGTGGGTTTTTTTGTTTGTTTGTTGTTGTTGTTGTTTTTTTGGGGGGGGTTTGGGGGGGGGGTTGCTCCTCTTAGTTAATTGGTTTGCTTGCCAGACATCAGGACGGCTGTAGATATAGTATCCTGATAGACCTATGGTTGTATGTTTCATGAAGAGTTTCCACCAGCTTGGCTTTGCCACATCGGAAGTGGACCTTATACAGAGAGATGCATTATGTGCTGTGTCAGCGTTCTGTTGAGATCTTGTATTACATTCGCTTCGTGGTGAAAATTTGTCCCCCTTCCCTCCCCACACCACCCTTACCCAACGTTTCCCCCCATTCCTTTGTGCGTGGCTAAAAATCTAATGTAAGAATGTGCAAACAGATCTGGAAACATATTTGAATTAATTAAAATAGCCTTTTGTCCAAAGGACATAAATGAAAACCATACAAAACCAAGACTGAGCATAATTGCTGGAAAACTTCATTTTGTATTTGTCCTAATTCTGTGTTCTCAACTTAGGCGTGACGATTATGTTTAATTCGTCTAACGCATTCGAAAACAGGTGATTATTTATGTACATCTGTGGATATTTGACGTCAAATGCATCCAAAGCTTCCTAATGTAGATGGATATTCAAAAGCTGTCGAAGTACTTAGCGTAAATATTTTTATA
>NW_004797940.1:312421-315218 GCF_000002075.1 Aplysia californica | reverse complement strand
AAAGAGAGAGAGAGAGAGAGAGAGAGAGAGAGAGAGAGAGAGAGAGAGAGAGAGAGAGAGAGAGACGATGAGTTTCTAGGGCTTCCCAAACTCACATAACATTACAAAATCGGATGCCTGTTGGCCTAGACGTCAGAGATAGTATAAGAACGTATTGCTGTTGGCCAAATGCACGACCGGATCGGATCGGATTGGGTTGGTCAGGATATACTGCCAGTGCACACTGCCGATTGAAATCAGTAGAGTTGAGTCGCGGGCCAGCTAGGTTTCCCTAAATAGAGGTAAAAAAAAGTGGCATTTTGGAACAATACGACTGATTCGACTCGCAACCTTGAAAAGCAAACACGTTTGATTTTGAAGGTCACAGAAAATTCGGTCAAATTCTGCCAAAACTGTAGCTTTTGCGCCTGCAAGGAGGAAGAATTGGCTAGCCCCAACTCAATTCAGTTGAATTCAATCGGCAGTGTACACTTGGTTTAACACCAACACACCTCATCGGTAATCCATCTACACGAACGTTTCCTTAACACCACGTGACCCTGTCTGAGGCCCTGACATCACGAGGAATAGAAGCCTGAAAAATCACTTCCGGGCCAATCTTTTAAAAAGTTCGTTAACAGTTTCTTTTAATACCCCACTTCTTTCTGGAATAAGGTAATATTCAGTGTGATCGGGCAATATAATTATGAACAATATTGCTGCTGCTGCTACTAATAATACAAAAATATAATGGTTGTAATAATAATAACAATAAAATCAACAATACGCGCTCATATTACTATATTTATTCTAGAGCGCCGTAAAAGACTGACCGCATAAATAAATATTATATTAATAAATTAAAGTAACATCATAATGGCGATGGCATCTTGTCTTCTCTTTGACATCTCCGTCGCCTCTCTTCTTCAACTCCCTCCTACAGTACGTTTCCAACAATTTCACCCTGACATTACAGAACAATTTCAGTTCTGGGTGATTTCTGACAGTCATTCTCAACAATTTCTAGTTTCATCTCCTATTCGTAGAGGGGGGGGGGGGTAGGGTGTGTGTTTGTTTGTGATTTTTTATATTATTTTCTCAAATTTAACTTCTCACCGCAGAACCGAAACGAAAAGTTTATTATATAACATCGTATCATTATCTGGACTCAAAACAAACATTTATGCTTACAATTGGAAAAGCAAACACAGATTTATTTTCTCAGAAGGAAGAAGCAGAAAAAAAAGAAAAGAAACCCCCCAAACAGAAGGATAAAAAAGCCCTCGGTTCTTTATCCGCACGTGCAAGACGCCCAAATCAAAGAAAAGCGGGAAAACAGCCAAAAAACCTGGCTAACACAAAATCATGCACTCGAGAACGGTAGGTGCAAGCGTTCCATTAACCCGCCATAGATTCCCCGGCCCCGCCTTTCTCTGCTCACCGCTTCCTGTCGGTTCCGCCTCAATACAGGTGAGAGATAAGGTTGGCCTATCTAGAGATTTACCAGCTGATCACGTATTATTAGGAAACTCACTCACCCCGTCAAGAGGTGTTTCTGTCCAAAACTGTCTTTTTTTATTTATTATTTTTTAGAGGGAACGAATTTTGTCCAATCAGCAGCATATCAAAGGTAGATCTAGGTCTAATGTTGCAGAACATTTCAAACCATCACATACAATTGAAAAACACGAATTTGCATATTTCATGATAAGCTTGTTCTTGTCTGCCTTTGTATATTTCGGGTTGAGAAGACAGAATTGAAAAATTGAAAAAAAAATATTGTATAAATAACGGAGTTATTATGCTTCATTTTTTTTCCAAGAGCCGCAAAACAGCCCGTCTTAATAATGTGTTATCAAATAATCAGAATGGGCGTCCTCAAAGATTACTTTCACCCACAGCTGTTGTGTTCAAATAGGGCGTCTTATGTTATTAAGAAAGGGACTCGTATAAGAAAGTATGAAAAAAAACCCCTTCCCAAAACACATAATAATGATACTGTATTATACTAACCAAAACACGCCCATGCACAAACACACGTTCCCCAAATAACAAAGTTAATGTACATAAAAGCGTCCACACCCAACATCGACTCACCACCTCACTTTCCCACCCCACCCCAACCCCTCCCCAAACTTCCCACTTCTTCCCAAAGTTACAATAGTAAACCCTGGCCCTCACGCAGTGCAAAATGAGACCCTCCCCAAAGGGTATCGCTTGTAGTTCGCCCCCTGGGGGTGGGTAATGTACCCGAGACATCCAGCTGACATATAAACATCTTCTAGTTATTCATCCTTGCTCCTCAGACCCAACCGCCTACGCTCCCTTCGCTCTTATTGTTTCACACTCAATGAACACCACGCCAGAGAGTACGAAAAGCATATCAGACGACAGCTTATGTTTTGTGAGTTATCTTAACACAGTTTCTTTCAATGTGGGAGGTTTTTTTCCCCCAATGAAAACAATTTAGATCATTTAGGCGGAGGGTCAATTCGACCTAGCCTGTCAGAGCAAACCCTGATTAAAACGTTCCAACAGAAAGATGCTGTTTGTTGTTGATAAAATGTCTCCCCACACAAGAATTGAACTCTGTTTGAGATAACAAAGCGCCTACCCATAACACAATAGACGCCAGTGTTTTTGAGTGTGTCCCACTGATTCGTGCTCCTAGTCATGGCCACTGCTTTTCCTTCTCTACAAAACAACTTCACTGCGAAGCTTGCGCACTTTGGGCCATGTCAATTACGCCCAAAATTAAACGCAAAAACAGTCTCGCTAAAGTTGGATGCGTGTGCTCTCCTCCCCCACCCCTCTCTCT
>NW_004797940.1:310748-312321 GCF_000002075.1 Aplysia californica | reverse complement strand
GAAAAAGAGAGAGAGACAGGTGAAAAGGAAGGAGTAAAATTCAGAAGAACGAAAGACAGGTGTACATGTACAAATATAGGATAGCTGGCAGAAGAAAGAGTAAAGAAAAATTAGACGTGTAAACCAGATAAGAATAACACAAAGATAGAGTTAATATACCCCCCCACCCAGGAACTCAGCAAAAAGTATGGAGACAGAAAAGGACGTTACGTAAAAAAGGGGAAAAAGAAGCACGACATTTTAAGATCAGTTTGTCACGTGTTTCGATACACCATGTATGGAAAAGTTAGCAAAAATGCGTATGAAGAACCTCGTGGAAATCGACAATTCGATCCAAATCACCTGGCATTTTCATGTCTTTCCATTGCTAATGATTCACCCGAGCTTTTTATAATAATGTCAGCAAACATCGATCGCTTGTCGCACTTGTATCTCCAGTGGCTGCTTGATATGACGTTCATTCATATCGGGTGCACACTAATTCGACCAACTCGCATCGAAAAGCGAACCAGGATGTTATTGAATTTCGTTAGTCAATAAGCTTTATACAAGAATTGCTTTAAAGTATTCACTGATCTGTGGACATCGCAGATCCCATCGCGAGACGCAATTCGACATTTCGAACTCGAAAAAGCAGTATCGTCTGAACACCTTTTTAGCTGAATCTCTCAGTTCGTTCAGTGTGCACTGTAACATAATGTGTACTTTTTCGACCTCTTATCCTGGGCTTTTGCAAAGAAAATTGATTAAAACTGAGCACAGGAGAACATTTCAATCCTCATGACGGGCAAAATCACCTTTAAAAACCCCCAAACATTCTTTACTTTGTTAAGTGGGCTATGTGAAGGCACATAATATGAATCTTCAAATCTGTTCAGCCTGTTAAGTCGTGTTCGGTTTGTTGGTGAGTATGCAGCACCTATCACAAACGCTGTACAGAAAAAAAGCATTGCTTTTCATATGATGACTGTCGATTGAACGATTTGTCTGTTGTCCTGAAATACTTTAGGAAACGGGTAAACAACACTTCGCTAAAACTTGAGAACTTAGGTTTTGGGGATTTTTTCCCCTTCTTTTTGGTCTCAGGGGTAAATAGCAGCATGACGCGTTTGTCCACGAAATAATCGAACCTCTTACCAATGCAAATATCACCTTGCAATCACACAAACGTATTATTATTGTCCTTCCTGATCTTGTTCTCGCTCATGCCCTTGCTCTGGTTCTTGTTCTTGCTCTTGCTCTTGTTCATGTTTTAGTTCTTGTTCTTGTTTTTGCTCTTGCTCTTGTTCATATTTATTCTAGTTCTTGTTTTTGTTCGTGTTCTTGTACTTGTTCTTAGGCTCTTGTTCTTGTGTGTATTTAATGTTTGATGATGAGTATCTGTGATCGTGAGCGGGTGCTCATGTTCACGTCTAGTTGAACGTTTATACATTTTTGTACGCAAATGCGAAACGGAGAATACGTAAATGAAATTGGAGGTGGATTATAGTTTTCCTCTTTCGTTAAACCACACGCACATTCACACACACACACACACACACACACACACACACACACACACACACACACACAC
>NW_004797940.1:304464-306198 GCF_000002075.1 Aplysia californica | reverse complement strand
GCCTGCGCATTTTTCTCCTTGTGATGGGTTTCTTTTCTGAACTAAGTCTCTCGGAAAACGTGAGAATTCAATTCTTTTACACAAACCAGGTTTGTCTGGATCTATTTTTAAGTGATAAATCATATTATTGTCATTCTCGTTTGAAATACACGCTTATGTGTGGCTTGGGGTCTGTTTGTAGGTGTAGCATTTAAATATTGTTATGTGTGTATAACTTGTCTGCCTTTTTTCTTTTAAAATTAAAGATTACAAAAAAAATAAAAAAATAAGTATGAATTAGGAACTTACGTTTCGATCTCAAACTCAAAGTGTTCCAAAAGCGCGCGCATTCATGGAGTTAAAGGGCAAAAAGTACTTCAGTTTTCAGATAAATTAACTCTGTGGTGCCCGGGTTGGTCTTGACTGGCAGGGTTGGAATAACGTGCTTCCTAAATTGTAATGATCTAAATTATGTCGATGGGGGCGTAAAACACAGACATAAAAAAGAACTCTACGGTCATCATGCAATTTGAAAACGAATCATTTCAAGGGAATGCAAAGTTATACATTTCGGAAGCGGGGAATGGCCCCACATTGGAATATAAAATGGCTCCTTTGATATTAATAAATAAATATTCAATTTTTATTTGAAAATAGGGTAGAACCTGTTTTTAAAAAAACAGCCATTTTCGGTGAGAAAAATAGTCTTCTTAGACAGGCAGTCATCTCGGACGGAGTCATTATATTATGGGGAAAAAACTTTAAAAAAAAAAAAAAAAAAGGAAGTGGTTAGTGGTCGTTCATACAGGTGATAATCTTGGATATGTGGTCGTTAGAGCAGGTTCGACTGTAGTTTGAAAGACACGTGAGATTGCGTACAGATCCAAAAATAGCAAAGTTGGTGCTGACGAACAGCCGGGTTCGGGGAGTGGGTGGAAAGGGCGAGCATAAAGAACAATGGAGATTCCCGGTTCAGCGCGCTCATGCAGTCATGTGCGACTTAAGATTGTGCACAAGCTTGTCCGATCAGTCGGACCTGCCTAATCGGGCCGAGATTGAATATCGAATTGACAAGTGCGCACATATTAAACGTAATTAGAAGAGGTAAACTTTCGCGCTCTGCTTGACTTATAAATGATTTGGTCATCCCTCGTCCTTTGCATCGCCTTTATAAACACTATAGCAACACATTTTCTTTTAAACAATTGATGATATAGTTACATATGAGCCGGCATACTTTTCTTCTTCTTCTTCTTTGGCTAAATCTTTTTCTTCTTCAGGTGTCCGTCTGGAGCAGAGATTGACGATCAAAGTACGCCTTTCCTTCCTTGTCTCTGTCTTCTTGATCAGCTCGGTTTTTCTCTTTGTGTTACTCATGCAAAATTGTCAGGTCATCTGTGTATGTTGTTCATTGTCTTCCTCTATTCTTTAATGGGCTAAATAAGGTATCTTAAAACTTACCCACCGAAACGCACACTTTGTAAGCTCGGCTGTTTCCAGTAAAATACACATTGCTGACAGCAAGCTTTATATTACTAGAAGCAAACAGAAACACATAGTCTCGATAACATCCTTTTAAAGTTAGCGCGGAAAAAAAGCAAAACAGACCAACAGTACAGAACAGAGTCTGAAACGGAAATCTGAAAGAAAGAAAATAAAATAGGATCTTCAGTGGCGCCTTTCAACACAGGCACAATTGTGTTATTGTTATTATTACTATTACTATTATTATTGTTATTATCATTATTATTATTA
>NW_004797940.1:300520-304364 GCF_000002075.1 Aplysia californica | reverse complement strand
AGAGAGAGAGAGAAAGAAAGACAACAAAAGAGGCTGGGGGAGGAGGAGGAGAAACATCACAGTAGGAGCCCATGTGTGTTGTCCTGGGCGGTAATGCGTGAGACAGGAGAGAATAAATTCCGGTAGCGCACAGCTTGCAAGCGTTTTCGAAAAGATGAGTGGTCTCTTGGGCAATGCACCTCGTGTAAGTGAGCATACGCTGTAACACAACACCGCCTGCTGTGCACAGATGCGCAACCCTGGAACAATGCTATGAAATAAGTAAGGTAGACATTAAAGGATAGTGCACACATGAAGCTGCTAAAGGATAGTCGAAAGGTTCAACTAGCACGCTATGACGTTTTCAAGTTAAATGACGTCATTCAATCTCGTCCTTTGAAAAATAGAAGAGTTGGCTCAACTTTTGAGGGGAAATGACGTCACAGGATTAACTATGTCAAAAGGTATAGCCTGGACATTATTGGGGAGGATTTCGCAATGAATAGCACTGTCGAATGAAGTGATCAGGATTCGATTTATTCTTTGAAAAAATCTAATCAGACGCACCCCTATAAATGTGCTCGTGGTTTTGCACGGAAAGGAGGTCGCATAGGTTGTGAAGAAAGAAAGGTCGCCTGGCAGCGCGATCTGGTGGGACTGTCATGAGCTGTTTGATGGGTCGTTAGAGGAGTCGCGCACGGAAACGGGTAAACAGGACGACTGTGTTTGGTAGACAGAACGCTAGTACTTAGAACAGATGCACATAATCGCCCGAGCGTACACACACACATTCACACCCACACCCACCCACACACACATACCCACCAACAACCATCCACCCACCTACTCAAAAAACACACATTAAATATACATTCACACTCACAGATGTGCTAACACGGATCAATCAACCGATAATATTTTAGGCAACATACTTAAAACATACACGAACAACATTCTGAAACGCATACATACACTTACACATTTAAACACACACACACACACACATAACATGCACAATTCCTATGTGCACGTATAAAACACAGGCACAAACACAGATAACTTCTCCAAAAAAAGGAACCGGTTTAACAAGTTGCACACTGTAATAGGAAAGTTGTAGATAGACAAAAGACAGCAAGACTCACTATGGGAATATGAGAATAAGGAGGGGGAGGAAAAACATATCGGAAAAGAAAAGACGATGGTGCAGGTAATTTGAACACAAAAAGTAGAGGCTAATGGACGAGGTCGGAGCGGAAATCTTCGGAATAGAAGAGGGGCTCTACAGCTATTCTCGTGTAATTACATACATAAATATTGCAGTATGCGGGGTAAACTAGACGTGTCGCTTACCAGGGGTGGAAATAAAGTAAGGGGAGCGGAGGGAGTGTGGGAAAGGAGGGAAAGCGAGATTGGGGAAGAGGGAAAAAGGGAAAGGGGGTGGGATTTTAAAAAAAAACACTTAAAGAAGAACGCAGAGAGAGAGAGAGAGAGAGAGGGAGAGAGAGAAAGTATGAGAGAAAGAGAGAAAGAAAGTGAGAGAGAGTGAATTAAAGAGAGAATGAGGAAGTGTAAGAGAGATGTAACAGCCAAGTTTTTGAGTTTTAGAGAATAAGGTCGACACGCTAACAGTTATTTTTCAGTACGACGAAAAAGTAAGATAGGAACAGAAATAACAAAGGAGGAAAAGTAGATTAGTGGGACTTAATACAAGCAGCCCTCCTCCAACCACCCGCTCAACCTCAAATACGCCGCAATATTTGCCCATGTGTGTTTCACAACACTAAATGGCCAATCAAGTCAAATTATTTTGAGTGATGCAAAAGTTCAGAATCATAATAAGATGATGGGCTGTCAGAATAGATCTAATCCTAGAAATGATCTATTGGAACACAAAATAACAGATCTAAAAGGGCATACTGCAGCTCCAAAATACCACACCGAGCCCAGGGCACTTATCTGGAACTCCGTGGACACACTGGCATAATAATAATAAAGCATTGAGGTACACGTATATTTCGTTGACACAGTTCACATTTACGGTATGGGGATTATGAATGATTCTGTGGGGAGAAAAAAAGCACCCATCCATGCCGAGCGGTAATGAAAGCGCAAAGAATAATGTGAAACACAAACCTGATGTCAAAACTCAATACTTCCCTCTAAATGTACAATTCAGCAAAAATACCAACGCCCTGAGTAGACATCATACTTAACCCAAAAGAAAAACTAAGCACAACACGATAGCTTTCGACGATCATTAAAAAAATACACTACATCACTGAGTTTTTATGTCCATACGAGCGTTTGCTGTTTACATGGCAACCAGATACGCTCTAATCTTTTTTGTTATCCTATATTTCTGAGGACCTGAAATTTTTTCCTGACAATCATGAAGAGGAAACGCAAGAGGTAAGACCACCCCCGCCCCTTCCACCACCTCCACCCAGATAATCGACATAAACCGTCGATATAATCGGAAATGAATGAAAGACAGACAGATAGATAGATGGAGAATGAGAGAAACAAACAAGTGAGGAGGGGGAGGAGTTAAAAGAAAGAAGAAAAAAAGACTTGACCTACGGGAATAGAGGTGTACGCAGCCATCAAGGTTCAGGGGCAGGCGGGAAATGTGCTATGCAGACCTGGAACTTGCGGATTCCCTCTGGGGCGCCGTTACTTCCGGTTGTCTGAATGAGCAGGGCGACAACTCAGCAACGCACCACCGTCAGATACACGCAGGCTTACATGTAGTACATGTCCGAGATCTTCAGGTGAGAGGGAGAGAGCGTTCCGGATCAGCTCATCGTTCGCCGGGTGAGCATGTTTGGACTTGCACATTTTTTCCGGTCTCTCTCTCTCTCTCTCTCTCTCTCTCTCTCTCTCTCTCTCTCTCTCTCTTTGTATTTTGCCAACCCCTGTCTCCTGAAACATATTTCGTTCCTTTTTTTCGCCTTTTCCTCTTCTCCTTTATAATTTGTTATTGCTTTTAACTGGTTTACAATTTTTTGTACCTCCTTTGCATTAAAAAACGTCTTTTTAGCAAACACTCTGCACTCAATATTGCCAGTTTTTGTGTCTAATAGACGTTCGTTTGAAATCAAAACTTAATATTGTAAAATTGAAAGGTATCGTAATTAAGAGGATATATTTAAACTGTGTAGGTTTAACGCCCTTTTCAACAATGTAAGGTTATTTATGACTTATTTAACAGGCGGGACTTCCGAATTTGATGTCCATCTCTGGTACGATCGTTGCTAAGAGACAACACCGCCTTTCTTTTTCCGTGCAGATTAATATGTGGAGCGAAACAGACAGGAAGACGAACAGAATCAGACAAAAAGACAAGCACCTTGACAGATTGATGTAATTATCGGGCGACAAACGTAAAGGTTGGAAAAACTTAATTTTGAGAAAAAAAGTGGAAAGAGGCGAACAAACGAATTAAGGCAGACAGGGAAATTATGCTTTTAATCGATAAATAGCATCGACGTGAGCTTGTCTTTTGGAGTCTGGCTTTCCAGTGCATCAGTGGTCGTTTTGAATCTGACAAGAGTGGGACAAAATAAAGATACACGAAGGGGAATGAAAAATGAAAGGATCTCTATGTCCCCCCCCCCTCCCCATACCCCCAAACCAAACCCTCTCCGTATCTACAGATGCAGGAGGCTCTTGTTAGAATAGATGTTAGATTTCTAAACGCTGAGAAGCAAGAAGAAAGACGTTGACAAACAAACCTGACTCACAGGATTCGAAAACATTTAGCGAAGTGCAAGAACGTGTTATTTGGTAAAAGATATTGAGGAAGTTAGGACAAACACACACACACACACACACACACACACACACACACACACACACACACACA
>NW_004797940.1:298940-300420 GCF_000002075.1 Aplysia californica | reverse complement strand
TCTCTCTCTCTCTCTATCTATCTACCTACCTATCTACCTACCAATCTATCTAATATCTATCTATCTATCTATCTATCTATCTATCTATCTATCTATATCCCTTTTGCTATCTCATCCCCCTTGTCTCCCTCTTGTACACCCCTCCTATCACCAAAAGTAATATTCATTTCGTTTAGAGAAGAATGAGACAATGAGTAGAAAACTTCGTTGTTCCGAACCTTACACCCACGCGTAATAAACCCCAGTTGCAGCAATATCAACACAATTAGAGGTTCTTATTAAAGTCAGCCAGAGCCAGCTATGGGAACTTGGTCTGTAAGATCTTTAGTAGATATCAACAGCTTAAGACCCCCTCTCCCTGAAAAAAAGAACCTGTTCCCTTTCCGCGTCTTTTCTACTGACAAATTTTGCTGACAATGTAATTATTTCGAGAGTTTTCTCAAGAGCCCCCATCCGTTTTACAGCTCTATCAATACTAACCAGTGACGCAGGTTCATAGACGACGAAGACAAGATCCATAACCGGAAACGGTTCGAGTAACTACATCCTTTCCAATTTTTTCAAAAACAAAACAAAACGAGCGATAATGATAGCTAAACCAGGCCAATTAGCCGTTAAACACGTTTTGCAGGCGTCAGAGAGAAAAAGAAAGCGCTCAAAGGAAAATAAAAGGCAACACAGAAAGAGAACTCTCAAAGGAACATAAAAGGCAGCAGAGAAAGAAAACCCTTAAGGCGAAATAAAGGAACATGGTAATAAAACGACCCATGAAATCCCCCCTACACTTGTGCCATGCACGGCACAGCACTGAGTTGAGGGATCTGCTCTGCCTAATTGGCAGACAGGAAGTGCATGTTCCTCTATTGCGTGGCAACAGGCGTCTACTCAAGGCTAGGGGGTAATCTCGGAGCAACAGTGGAGTCTACATGAGATTGGGTGTAGTTGGGAGAGGGAGGGTTCTGAGAGGAGGGGGGAGTGAGAGGAGAGAGAAAGGGAGAGAGAGAGAGAGAGAGAGAGAGAGAGAGAGAGAAAGAGAGAGAGATTGACAGAGAGAACGGAGAGATAGTAAGAAAAAACGAAAGCCCCTTGAACAAAGGAACATAAGCCAATCGTGTAAGATTGTTGTTTGTTGTAGTTAAGTAGTTGAGTAGATAGCCCGGACAAAGATCTGCTCACGAGCTGGCTATCTCGCCCGTGCAGTAGAGTCGCTGACGCCGAGATAGCCGCCACACACCATCCGCCACTCACCATCAACCACTCACAACTCAGCTCTCAGCACTCACCATCAACCATCCACCACTCACACCACTCACCAATAACTACTCACGAAATAGTTCACGCCTACTTCACTCCTTAACCCTTTCACAGCAGTATGCACGTGTCGCTCTCTCTCTCTCTCTCCCTCTCTCCCTCTCTCTCTCTCTCTCTCTCTCTCTCTCACTCTCTCTCTTTCGCTCTCTCTCTCTCGCTCTCTCTCTCT
>NW_004797940.1:296378-297521 GCF_000002075.1 Aplysia californica | reverse complement strand
CCATCCTTCCTCATTATGTATACAATAATCAAACTACATTCCTTGTTGCCCTCTGACCTATTAACCGGATTCATTCGTAACTAGACCACTAAATATGTAAGGATTTTGGGTTTTCAATACCAGACTTCAGAATTGAATAGATAGAGATTGATAACGTTTTTGTAACCCGCTAGAAAACATAAGCCCCTTTCTTGTGTTCCAGAAGAAAATGTAGGTCAACCAACGTATGTTTTTGTTAAGTAAAAAGAGCAGCTTTACAATTAGACCCAGATTACGTTGCAATTATTTATTACGGGACATAATAATATTAGACGATTGTAATTTAATCAATTATCCTTCCGCGTTTCACGGCGCGGTCACGAAAGGACGGTGTACGAGCGTGTGTGTGGCTCTAGGTGTGTGTGTGAGTGTGTGTGTGTGTGTGTGTGTGTGTGTGTGTGTGTGTGAAAATAGAGCTAACAGTTTTGAGCTTCGAAGCTTTCAAGTTACCAAAATAATAGAAACATAATTATGGTTGAAAAGTAACAGCTGGGGTAACTCGATAAACACTTTACCTGTAAACCCGGTCTGTGAAACTATTAGTCTATAAGTCAAATTGCAATTTTTAATATCTCTCTCTCTCTCTCTCTCTCTCTCTCTCTCTCTCTCTCTCTCTCTCTCTCTCTCTCTCTCTCGGCGGCGTGTGGATTCTCATGGGGAATTTCTTATCCAGTGTCTGTCTGTCTGTCTGTCTGTCTGTATGCCAAGGCTATGGTGTTGTTGTATCCTTTTCACCTGGGTTGGCCTTGACAGGTAGGATGGAAACAACCTTCTTCAAACTTAGGCTATCTAAATTGAGTCGATAGGAATGTAAATAATGAACTACGGTACCGTGATTAGAATGACGAAACAGTTTTCCTTACACAAACGTACCGGTAGTCGGTAGTGTTAAATAGTTTGCCAACGTGGGGTGGGGGTGGGGGGCATGGGTATAAACCTTTTACTAAAAGACTGAAGGGTTTCTCATTATACTCCGAAAACCTAGGTTTGTTGAGGCTATAAACTATAAGATAAGATAATAAGATAAGATAATATACATCTTTACTGTCCAGATGCTGGCACATTGGTTTGGTGATCCACCACGTGTACACACACACACACACA
>NW_004797940.1:294473-295971 GCF_000002075.1 Aplysia californica | reverse complement strand
ATAGATAGATAGATAGATAGATAGATAGATAGATAGATAGATAGATAGATAGATAGATAGATAGATAGATAGATAGATAGATAGATAGACAGTGAGTGAGAGAGAGCGACAAACACATGCACAAGCACACACACACAGAGGCACACAAACACATAAACGCATACACAAATAAACACAAACACAGACTAACATCAAAAACATACAAACACACACCTAGCCACACACAAAAACACAGTGATATGTCAGCGAGCAAACGTCTAGACGTCGGAAATGAGCACGGAGGTGATACATGATGTCCATGTACCCGGCCCGCAGAGCTATCGCCATGAACTTTGTCCAATAGGATCCACTGAACAAACTTGGCGTCATCCAAGATGTATAGACTCAGAGTTTGCTGAGCTCCCCAGGGGAAAGGTATATCATGACAAAATCTTTGGCTATACATCAGGCTCACTTTCTCCTCCTGTGCAACAAACCTTTTTCCACCCTTCTCTGTTTGTCTGTCTGTCTGTTCCTTTGGCTCTCTGTGTCCTTTTTCCTCCCCTCCCCTCCCCCACCCCCCCCCCCCCCCTCTCTCTCTCTCGCTCTCTCCCTCTGTCTCACTCTCTCTTCTCTTACTCTCTCTCCGTCTCTTTCTCTCTCTCCTCCTACTCTCGTTCTTTCTTCCCCTTCCTCTCCTTTTCTTTCCCCCTCCCCCCTCTTTTTCCTCCCTCTCCACCCCTGTCACTCTCTCTCCTCTCCTCCTCACTTTCACTCTCTCTTTCTCTCTTTCTCTGTCTCTCCCCCCCCCCCTTCTCTCTCTCCTATCTATATCCCTTAGTTTTCAGCGTTGGTTCTCTCGTTATCTCGACACAAGTCTACAATCCACTCAGTGTTTGCTTAACACGCGGGCCTGGCTATGTCCTGGCTATAGCAGTTCTATTCCTCGGGAAAGTTTTTCCTTGTTCTTTTTCGTGTTGAAGTTTAAAACCGAAAAGTTTAAGTGTCAACCTTAGGACGTCTGTTGCACTCTAAGCCACCCCCCGCCCCTTTTCTGCTTCTTCGCCGTGCCGTATTCATACTTTGGTCCTTTATACAAATGCCGTCGACGACAAATTATGAAGGACCTCTTACGCAAAGTCTTTTAGAGAATTTCAATAAAGTTAAGCTGAAAATCAAGGTCTGTCTACATGATTTGAGGTCGGGTAGATAAAAAAACAACATATTATTTCATTAAAGTCCAAGGTTAAAGTTGCGACGCAAACAGCTAAACACAGCCTCATTTTCGAGTAGTATTATGTACTTTCTCTCACCACTGCGAACTCGTTACACGGTGTGCCTAAATGATTACTCGAATTACCACTAAAGTTGACCTTTTAATTTCTGCTCTTAATCTTCTTTAAAAAGTAAGCGTTGCTGTAAGTAGCTTGTGTAATACAAAATGAAGTCTAAGTGAAGTTGGTGGAGTTTTCTTTTGCTTTTTTCCAGGGATGGCCCGGGTGGGGGGGGGGGGGGGGGG
>NW_004797940.1:289774-292414 GCF_000002075.1 Aplysia californica | reverse complement strand
GACAGGGCGACCAGTGGCCACTGTTGTTTATGACTACGTTTCAAAACGAGGAGGAATGTGTCCCTTACTTCGCCGCTATAATAATACTAATATGGCCATGTGGGTCGCTGGTCGGCATAAACATGTTTTCCGAACCTTTTTGATTGCTCAGTGTGCATCCTTAAATGTATGTCCTGTCTTGTCGAGTGGGAAAAATGTGGTACATTCCTGCACAGAGTGGTTGAAGGCTACTGGTCTTTCAATTAGCTAATTTTAGTTTTTTGATGTTCTTGTTGTTTCGTTGCTTTTTCGGAGCGTGGGGACTGGGCTCTTTTTATTGTCGTATAGTGTTAGAGAGAGCTGAAATTGTTTCTGGAATGATGATACTTTTATATTACGCATCGTTTGTTAATTTCACGAAAACTATATGTTGTTAAATTAAGAAAATGTGAGAGAGTGATTGTGAGTGTATGTGTGAGTAAGGGAGAGAGAGACAGATGAAGAGAGTGAGTGAGAGAGAGAGAGAGAGAGAGAGAGAGAGAGGGGGAGGAAGGAAGAGAGAAAGAGAGACTGAGACATAGAGGAAGCGAGAAGAGATAGCAAACGCATTGACTGAGACGGGTCAATAAAGTAATAATTATATCTCAACAAGAACAAGTTGTCTACCTCTAGTCCCCTCATACGAGAGGTTCAAACCGACACCCCGTTATCACACGACGAAAGCCATCCTGTCCCCTTATCGAGGACATATCTGGAGCGCAATGGCCGCGTTTGATCATGGATCAACAGGAGACACGCCGGATGAGGTGCCTCGGGTAGACAGGCTGTTAGCACAGGGTTAAAAACGCCTCGTTGGATCAGTTACAAAGTCATAAAGATTAGCGGTGCTTGCGACTGACCGCACTTAATCTGTTAATCCTTTCCGTTTTGGGGACAGGAGGTGGGGTTGGTGGAAGTTTTTTAAGGGGAAGGAGGGGGATTCTATTGTAGTCTTGGGCTGTTCAGAATCTGGACGCGGCGGAAGTGTATTATCTTTCATATTGCTGCTGTCCTTTATCGGTTTTATATGTATGTATTGTGGTGAAAGCGGTTGTTGGAAATGGTTTGCAATAATTGAACTTTTAAGCATGAGGATTTGTTTTTTTCACGTCTCATTGACAGACACAATTTAGGCATACATATAGCAAAGGTTTTGAAAAAGAGAACTAAAGAACAATGGGAGCATAAATCAGACATCAGATCCTGATCAAAACCTCAACAGAGCAAATGAGCTCCCTTCCTCTCCCAGAAAAAAAAGAGGGCTAAATAACACGAAAAGCACCAACCCAGGAACCACTACAATGTATTGTGTTGTATACGAGCTACTTGGGATTGTGTAAACACAGTACAACAACCAGACTAAATAATATAGAATGACTGAACCATACTTAAGAGAAACAGTGAAAAAAAAAAGAACTGTCTGATTAGGTCATTGATAACAAAGGGAGGGAGGGGGGGCGAAGGAAGGGGTGGAAGAGGTGAGTCAGGGTGAAAGGCTGATGACAGACTTTCAGGAAGCCTGAAGAGTAAGCCATGTGTAAGCACAAGGAACGTGCAAAATCTTAAGTCATAAATATATTGAGAGACGAGCAGGGAGGGAAAGGATTGATTTACAAACAGCAGAGTTTCACAACAGGAAATTATTCGCGAAACTCCTTCAGGAAAAGTGTAAACATTAATTCAGATCGAAAAGCCACCACACCCTCGTTGTCGCTGACGGAATGAAACTGGTCTTCAATATTCAGAGAAAGAAAGACAAACAGTAACAAAAAGGAAACCGGTAGACGGGCTAAAGGTTTCCGTACAAAACGAATCCAAATTTCTTTTTTCAATGTAGGACTTTTACCTCCACCCCACCCCACCCTCTTTCCCCCGCAAAAAGATACAACTTAGATCATAGGGAGTCGAGTTTCATCTCTGCCTGTCGGGGCCAACACGGGCTGAGGGGAATAAAACACTTCAGCAGAAAGCCCGAGATACTCAATAGAAATTCTACCCACTCGCGATTCGAACTCGGATCTCCCGCGTGCGACGGCGATGCCCCTAACCACTAGACCTAGACATACGCCTGTAAAATGAATCATCGAATCTGGCCGGCACACTGGCAATCCGGAAAAACCGGCATCATGCACACACACACATAGGCTCAGACTGCCTTAGGGTTCATTGCCAATGAGGCCATAAAAAGGATAAATGGCTTTCCGAGCTGGCAAGTGAGTCATGATATTATCATGGCCTGCGTACTTAAGATTACAAAGTGTGCTCTAACACTAACATTTACCGGGTCTTATAGGGAGGCCATTAGAAACCAGGATCATGTTAAGTGGCATGACAGAAGAACTTCGGATATGATCTAGGAGCTGAGCTGGATATGAACCAGGGTCTCTATCAAGGTAATAAGAATCTTAGAGACCAATTAATGAGGTACCCCAACTTCGTCACTTTGTGAAACAAGTTAACAACTCCCGCACCTTACGCGTGCGTACTTGAGCGTGAGAGAAAGAAAGAGAGAGAGAGAGAGAGAGAGAGAGAGAGAGAGAGAGAGAGAGAGAGAGCGTGAGAGAGAGGGTATGTATGTGCGCACGCGCGCGAGCGTTTGTGTGTGTATGTGTGTGTGTGTGT
>NW_004797940.1:286150-287724 GCF_000002075.1 Aplysia californica | reverse complement strand
GTGTGTGTGTGTGTGTGTGTGTGTGCGTGCGCGCGCGTGCGTGTTAAGTGAACCAACAGTCCGCGTACACTAATACGCATGTATTTTTTTTTAGCAGAAATAAAGAGGAATAGCGTACGAGTAAGGGATCGAACCCAACAATACAAGTGTAATATTAATTTTATTCGGGAACCCCACCTCACCATGCCATTAGCACATTTCCACATTAGCCCAGAGATTTTCGCGCCAAGATATCGCGGTTCCCAGGCCCAGAACGAACAAACCCCTCTATTCCACCCACTGCCATAAAAACCGCCGAATCCATTTCCGTCACTGCCGGATTTAATTTGCTAGCCTTCAGATCTGTACCAGGTTTTCTTACTGTGGCTTTGTCTTCGTCGGTGGTCAAGCCGTCTATTTTGCGTTCACATTGCCTTCAAATAAGATAGACTGAGGTTCGATTGGGGATTCAATCAGATTACATAATCACCCCAGGGCATCAGAGGAAATACTCACACACATTAAGACCACCAAGGTCCCGTTTGCAGGTGAAAAAATATACTAAAAGGACAGTTCAATGAGGTACTTTGGTTCGGATTGGTATGAGTTCAACAGCACTTTATTTACATTTAAGTGTAGGTGTCCCCCCCCCCCCCTCAAAAGGATCTCTCAATTGACACAACTTTGAGATAATTTATGTGGCGGGCTTGGGCAGTAAGACGAAGATACTCTATAAAAATTCAAATTCTCTCCATACGGGAATTGAACTCGGTCTCCTTCATGCGTAGACAGTGTGTCTACCCGCTGCACCACAAACGCCAAATCAACAAGCCTGTAGATCTATACCCGACAGTCTTTCTTTTTATCAGCTAAGCACGTACGATGAGAGAGATGGGAGAGAAGACCTGAAAAAATAACTAATGACTGAAAATCTGAAAAAAAGTGTGAACGACAAAGAGAAGATGTGTTAGATGGAGGAATAGGAAGGAGCGAATAAAGAAAGGAGGAAGAGAACAAAGAATGTGAAACGAGCAGACTAGACGGAGGAAGAAAACAAAGAATATGAAACTAGCAGACGCTTCGTGTTTCCAGACTGTTATGGCAACTCTACGTCTTAACCAGGCTACTAGTGGAGTCAGGCAGCACACACAAGGACAGATGGCAGCGATGATAGTTATACTACACAAACACACCGGCACACGCAAGAAAGCAAACACACAGGAAGGCATAAGTACTTGCACAGGAGGCGCATTGCAGCATACACAACACAGACACACACACACACAGACCGCCGACCGACACGTATCCGTTTTCACGTTTTTCTTACTTCAGGAGAGTATACAAAATATTATTGCGCACGTGCACACAGACAGACAGACACACACACGCACATACACACACATGCACACACACACACACACACACACACACACACACACACGCACACACACACACACACACAGAGAGAGAGAGAGAAATATAAAGAGATTAAGAGATAAGAGATAGAGAGAGTGAATGAGTGAGTGAGAGAGATAAGGAGAGAGAGAGAGAGAGAGAGAGAGAGAGAGAGAGAGAGAAAGTGAGAGTGTGTGTGT
>NW_004797940.1:281207-282460 GCF_000002075.1 Aplysia californica | reverse complement strand
GAAGAGGTGGGGGTCGCATTCCATAAACAACATATCAATGGGGGAACGCGTGGGGGGAGGGGGGATTCTGTACAAATTAGAAAAGCACATGTCATAGAGCTGTTTGAATGACGCTCATGTAACACTAAGTTCCTTCTCCAAAAAGACTCCCACCGACCTGGCACCGCAGATTTCTCACAGCCTGGAAGTAGCGGGTCACTCGTCACGGGGAAGAAATGAAAACATCTCGTTAGTTCTGAACACACGACGCTTTCTTCACCTACTGCCTCTTTACAACCGCCCTGAACAAACATAGCGCCCACGGATAATGCGGGAAAAGACTATCAGTGAAAAAGGCATTCTCTCAGCAACAAAGACCCAGCTATCATGGTGTTTCTGTCCATTGATGTTTGCGAAACGGGAAAAAAATAAAAGGAGGGTGAAGAGAAGGAACCAGAAACGTTAGAAGGAGAGAAACGAACTGTACTTTTCCCTCTATGAAGATTGTCAACTCAGCAAATTGGGTTTGAATAGAAAAGTACAACGGACTAAAATATAAATTGTGAAAAAGGAAGAACCAAGATGCCATAAGAAACAACAAATGCAATATTTCCGTCGAGTTCCCAGAGGTCAGAGCAATAACAACAACATTTCGCCCAAAGTACAACAATAACACGTCCATTATTGACTGACGATGACCTGACACACCCATACAGGAGGAGAAGAAAACAAAATGTAGGATGGCAAATTTTGGAAAAGAACCAGACGTAGCATTTCTGAAACTGGATATCAACAGCAAATCAAAGAGGAAATGGCAACATCGTTAACTAATTAATGTGTTATGACTGGGGTTTGCTGTTGTTCATTACTAGCTTGTAACATCTGAAAGAATCAAGTGCGTGTTGTTTATGAAATCCAGTACAGATCAGTCTGTTCTTGTGGGATTCATAGGTCATGTCTGGGTTGACACTGGTCACAGCTGGTGAGGATCACGCGATGCTTGTTAGAGGCTAGTCCTTTATATCTAACTACCATAAAACACCATCAGACTGTTGGTACAGTTACAATTTGTTGCCGCTGTTGCTGTTGCTATTGTTGTTACTACTGTTATTGTTGCTTATAATGGTAGTACTGGTAGTGGTCAAGCTGTTCTTGTGTCCCTTCATTTTTCCTTATTAGTTCTTCTTCTTCTTCTTCTTCTTCTTCTTCTTCTTCTTCTTCTTCTTCTTCTTCTTCTTCTTCTTCTTCTTCTTCTTCTTCTTCTTCTTCTTCTT
>NW_004797940.1:276157-277878 GCF_000002075.1 Aplysia californica | reverse complement strand
CAGAGAGAGAGAGAGAGAGAGAGAGAGAGAGAGAGGCAGACAAACAGACACATACACACAGATTTTTAAAAACAACAGCAAACAAACAAACAAACAAACGGATGAACGAACTGACACATTAGTGAAACATGAAAGACAGGCAGATAGACAGACAGACATACAAACACATACACACATACAAACAAACAAACAAAATAACAGTCAGACAGACTGTCAAACTGGGGACTCACAACGACCGAGAGACCGGGAAAGCAACATCAACAGCTCCCATATTATGTATGTATCCTTCTATGAAGTGGACGGCCATAGACGTTAAACCCCTCTAGAAAGACGAGACGTCCCCAGGCCATGTGGGAGATGGGGAAGGGATAACAGTTCATTGACTGGAGTGACCACTTAATTGGTCCACTTTCTGGTGGTCTCCGCTAGGCTGTCGGCTACTGTAGGCTGTCCTTACAGACGGGGGGACAAACGAGTCTGGATCATTGTAACAGCTGGCTTCCTTAGAATTACACATAATGTTCTATCTGACGTTTTTGGCCGTCTTGAGTTACGAAGACCATGAGGTCAGAAACCGAATGTTCTATCCGCTCTATCAAAGTCGTAAGATTATTCGGAGTCGTTGTCAAAATATTCATAGAATTGCATTCGAAAGTACGTGACACACTGTGAAACTCAAAATTCTTTACGTCAAGTTTCTCAAAACGGGGTACTGAGTAGATAGAACTTTTGTTTGTCTAGGGTATCGACTACCGGCTGACCTTACATGCTGAGCTGGAGGTTTGATACGTGTTCTGTCCCCATAAAATTCGCCAAGCACAATTTTAGTCTAAGCACAGGAATACGCAGCTTTCTCGAGTTTAGTTTTGTTTAGTTTTTATCAGAATTTCATGGCACTTTCATCACAATAAGGCCACACATTGCAGAAGATTAGAGGTTTTACTAGAAAGTAACATTCAAAGAAAAGGAGCAAAGATAACGAGAAAAGATGTTTGATAGGAAAGGAAAAGGGGGTGATAGTGAGAAAAGGGTTAAAGAGAAACGGAGAGAGTCAGATAGAGAAAGAAAAAAGAGAAAAGTGTACACAGAGAAAAACCCGAATAACTTCAGAAGGAGGCTCCAGTGAATGAGTAAGTGGGTGGCAAACTGGGTAAAGGAAGGAAGGAAAGAAGGAAGGGGGAAAGACGTAAAGAACTGCATTCATACAGTACATCTGAACTTCTTACGCTCTTCGAGAGCAAGATTATGGACTCTTCAACTTTAAAAGCAGCAGCATTCAACAGAACCAACGCGCCTTTATACTCAGAACTGCAACCTCTCGTGAACAAACTTTACTACTCTCGCGGATCCACCGTAGTAAACGAGGGTCTTTCAGCTTCTCTTTACAACAGTCGAATTGGTGACAACAGAATTCCGGTAATGAAACGGGGACGGACAAATTATTTACAGCAATCCTAACGACTGAACAGCGCCCGCCATCAATGGGGAGCAGTCAACCTTTAACGACTACCCCAGTCCGTTTTTGAAAAGAAATGTTTATTTTATTTCATTCTTCCTCGCCTGTTTTGCATTTCTAAAAAAAACAACTGAAACTACTCTTCAGTTCCCATTACCTGTGTCCTATTGGAGAAGTGTGTGTGTGTGTGTGTGTGTGTGTGTGTGAGTGTGTGTGTGCGTGTGTGTGTGTGTGTGTGTGTGTGTGTGTGTGTGTGTGTGTGTGT
>NW_004797940.1:274265-275406 GCF_000002075.1 Aplysia californica | reverse complement strand
TCTCTCTCTCTCTCTCTCTCTCTCTGTCCATCTAATCGTAAACATCAACGCAAGTAACTCGCCTGAGTATGTATAATATATTATATACACAAAAAGCAATACTGCATCGGAATGTCCAGCCCCCTTCCTAAAAAAATATTTTAAAAAGCAGCCCCAACCCTTATAAATGTTTATCATGTATGTGTTTCTACTCCTCCATCGACACAGATTAGATCATGCTGGAGGTAGACTCCTGACCCCGCCAGTCAGGACCAACCTGGCTGAGAGGGATACAACATCCCAACAGAAAGACGAAGATACTCAATAAAAAGTTCTCCCGACTCGGTGGTCGAACTTGGGTCTTCTTGCAGGCAACAGAAAACCACCTAACCGCAGTGCCACGTAATTGGCTCTAAACCTTGCACAGAAGAAGAAGTATTATAACTCTAGACGTTTCACCCTAGTCTTGCCCAAGAAGACACCGCCGCGCAGCATGAGCCCACATTCCCTCATTCCAGGCAACCGGCGATACAGAGATCGCCCTTGAGGTTTGATGGTGTCACGCCTGTCTGAGGTCAGTGCGCTGATCCCTGGACGCCCCACCGAGGTGTGAACCGCGACGTCACTGTGATTGGAAGGAAGGGAGAATCCCTAATGGATACTCAGTCACGGTGTGTGAACTCTGACCTGCGACGTGTGGCGGACAAGCGGGCAGTAAACGAAATCACATGTGGCCACATTCATTCATTGTATGATAAATGATGCAAACTTTATAAAACGTTAAAAAGATTACCTCGTTTCGTGTGCAGTGTTGGACTCTGTCATGCAAACTTAGTTATAATATACCGTTTACAAACATTTCGTTTGAACCCACAAATATCGCCCAACTTTGTTGGGTTTTTTTGTGTGTATGCGTGTGCGTGTCTTTGAAAACGTCAAAAGAATAACGACAAGTTGTCGGAACATATAGGCAATAGCGGTCAAGGTCCTAAAACGCTGCTTAATTCCATGCAGTGACCAAGTCCTCAAGGTCGAACGACATAGTAAGGAGAGTTATCTGTGCGGTCGTATTTATAAATTCATGCAACCTTGAACTGAAACGCCTTCTTCCTGTTACGAATAACGTTTTCACTGACCAAGCAGTCTGGCAAGTTATATATAT
>NW_004797940.1:271169-272895 GCF_000002075.1 Aplysia californica | reverse complement strand
GTCCTTCTCTCTCTCTCTCTCTCTCTCTCTCTCTCTCTCTCTCTCTCTCTCTCTCTCTCGCACGCACTCTTCTCTCCCTCAGAGCTCTATCTTAGAATAAAACTTCGAGGTGTGTAACCCCCGTTCTTTATCACGTGATTGTCTGGACCAGTAATGGACATAGCGATATAAACTAGCAGGTTCTAATTGAGTTTAATCCAATGACTGTATTACAGTATCTCCAAGCTGTTGTCTAACTTTTTTTTTATCCCCGATACTACACAACGTTGTACACTGGGCTTTTGTTCGCTCTCCTTTGCGTTTTGAGCAGTTCGTTTTTGTTTTTGTTTTCGTTTTGTTTTTTTCAAATGATTTGAATGTGTCATGTGTCTGACGTATGTTTTACCAGGGCACACAGATGTGACATAACATGACAGGCTCTGTCTGAATTCTTGTGAAAGTGATGAATACACATGTACTGGAACAGGACGATGTCGTAGAATGTTTTGCCTCCTCGCAATGTAAAATTGAAACGAAAGGGAGAGAGAGGGGGGAAGAGAGAGAGAGAGAGAGAGAGAGAGAGAACAAGAGAGAGAGAGAGAAAGAGAGAGAGAGAGAGAGAGAGAGGGGGGGGGCAGAGACAGAGAAACAGAGACAGAGAAATAGAGACAGATGGAGGGAGGTACAAGATGAATAAGAAACAAACAGACAGAAAGTTAATTAAAGACAAAATATAGCGGTAGTTCCACACAAATAACATTTTAACTTTTCGAGTACGACCTAAATGGACGGAGATTTTTTTTATATTATAAAATTGTCAATCCATGCGATCGAGTGCGCGGGAAAAACAAAACAAAACATCAACAACAACAACAAGAACAACAGCAGCAGCAGCAGCAGCAACCGGCATACATTAACATAATACCGTAGTCTCTCTTCACTGATCCCTGAGCAACAATAATGCATGCATAAAGCCGGTTGCGTGCGCTGTGCAGGGACTTATAATAATATATTACTTGAAAATAGCAGACAGCAAAGAAGCCAGCCGTAAGACCAGAACAGCAGTTCCAATCTCTGGACGGCTGGCCACGCCCCCTTCACGGAAACCGACAACGGACTGACCAGCGGATACTAGCTGTACAAGGGCAGCAATTACCGATTGGTCACCCGGTCAAGCAAGGGGGGCAAATGAGTGGCAATTGATGTTATCTCGGGTCCCGTCGGACCGACATCCTGCCCTTAAAGAGGTGTACACACTGAGGCGATATAATACGTCACAAGACAGACTCGTTCAACTTGTCGGATCTGTCGTGTGACCGTGTACATAATATTATTTATTATTTTTATAAAGCATCCAGTGCACACTACCAATCGGATTCATGCGATTAAACAGGGGACAGCCAGATGTTCCTTTTAAAAGTGTGGCAAAAACTACCACTTCGACAAAATACAACGGCTTCGACAAGTGACCTTGTCTTCGCTTCTTGACTTTTCTCATATTATTTTATCGGTCTTTCCGCCTTACTTTTTCCTCTGCTGGATTGTGAAGGTTACTGTCGAATGTACTGGAAACGTTTGCATTGCGCTACCATCTCCCCAGAACCACACTCCCCATGAAGGAAATAAGAATTTATTAGATTTTAGCAAAATCGGCCGGATCTCGCATAAGAGTGTATGCTGCTTTATGAGTGACCCGGTGAAGAATTTACGGACGGAAAGGTTTGTATGTAGGGATGGGAGGGGTGGG
>NW_004797940.1:265205-267440 GCF_000002075.1 Aplysia californica | reverse complement strand
TCTCTCTCTCTCTCCCTACCTCTCTGTCTGTCTTTGTCTCTCTCTCCCTCTACCCCCTCTCTCTTTGTCTCTCTCTCTGAGACACCCGGAAATGCACATACATATAATATGCTCACACAAACAAGCACGCACACACTAACAAAACAAGCATTAACCCAGTTCGCCTAACCCGGCCTTCAGAGACATAATAATAGACGTCCTTTACATACAAACACACTTGTGTAGACCTTACATTACAAAGGTCTTCAAAAACAAGGACAGACATGCAGTTCGTTCTTTCGTTCCCCTTGCTCACCCCATCCCTTCCCCTCTTACCCTTTCCGTTTTTCCCGTTCTTTCCTTCAAGCTCTCCAAACTGCTGAGACGCCATTTCTTGGGAGGAGCGTCGCACACCAAAAGCAAAAAAAAAAGTACACTTCTCTTTCCCCCCCTCCCTCCCTCTCATTCTCTCGGACAGAAAGAGAGAGAGAGAGAGAGAGAGAGAGAGAGAGAGAGAGAGAGAGAGAGAGAGAGAGAGAGAGAGAGAAACTTGAACAAGCTGGGAAAACGAAAAGAAAGGAGAATAAAAAATGAACCCAATAAAATAAAGAAAGAAAAAGAAAGAAAATTAACTCCAAGCACAGTGGGGGCGCTGTCTACTCCAGAGGACAGAAAAACGTAGAAAGAAAACAGTAGTTTTTTTCATTAAACACTCCGCCATCATAATGTTCGACGCAGGCCGTCCCAGATAATTTAAAAAAAAAAAAATTTTCAGAGGACGCTAATGTCGTCTATTTTTCACCCTCCCCTCCCCCACCCTCATTAAATTTTCTTTTTTTCTGTCCTTAACATTTAGCAAAGTGGGTCTGCTGCTATGTCAGGGTAACCGATTTACCAGTCTGGGGGAAAAGAGGTTACAAAATATATAGGAAACGGCTTCTTAACAATCAAAACCTCCATGTGCACTGCATGTGTTGTAAGTGAATGGAACTTTCTGGATCTTCACCATCGGGGAGTGATAGCCGCGTTCTACGAGTGCAACAGCTGTGAACGCCGTTGTGGGCCTAACCTATTATGTCACACCCCCCCCCACACACACACACACACACACACACACACACACACACACACACACACACACACACACACACACACACACTTTTCTCACTCCCCCACATCCATTTCCTTAATTTATGACAACAAAAAATATACATACTTGATTCATTTATATATAGCTTGATATATTGCAAAACATAACATCCAATAAGCCTGCGTTTAAACGTTGTTTAATTCAAACGTGTTGCTGAAAAAGTATTATTTCCGGGTGTCACATCTAAGGGAAATTATTCTTATCAAAATGGCGCATTCAGTCTCCGCTCTCTCATATTTGAAGACGAGTTCTGTCTAAGTTAAAAACAGAATATTGGCCTATATAAGAGGAAAAACAACAACAACAACAACAACAAAACACATGAAACAAACAATAAAGAACAAACGTGGAGAGGGCGAGGAGAGGAAAGAATGGGGAAATGGAAATGGGAGTCAGGCGGAAAGGGGAGTGTTGGGACAGTGGATGAGGGGGGGAGGGGGGCGAAAACGGGGGGGAGGGAGGATGAGAACGGTAGACAGAGAAAAGCATCAATCAAGGCCTTTGTCGCACGTACATTTTCAATGAACAGGACGTAGGGATGAAAATGTTATCAAAATTCCAGCCACTTTCTTGAAAGAGCTATCATTATGTACTTCATTTTATGCCCCTTCTTGATGCTTTAAAAAATTTTTTTTGAAAATTCTGCTTTGATCTTAAGCTTCCTCGTTAAATTTTGCAAGCATTTGCATTTTGAAAACTTTGGGATAAACGGGTTTTGAGTTAATAATTTTCCCGCTTTTACTTTGAGCTTGGATTTTTGTTTTTTGTTATGCCCCTATGAGACGACTCTCAAAAGTTCTCATGCATTCTTCAAACAAGGTAATAATAGTTGAAACCCAGAGAAAATGGTGATTGTATTTCCCGACTTTGATTAATAAAGCTTTTCAAGACACCCCCCGCCAAAACCAGTAGATGACGGGAAGGGGGTACAGGAAGGGTTGGGTAAAACTGTGTGGATTTCGGGCTGAAAGGTTTTCAATACATAAATAAATACATAGATCTAGCATATAAAAGCATAGAAGCGGAATTAGTTACACTTCCAGATCCCCTTCTCTTCCCTTCAACCACATCTCCAAAACACACACACGAACAACCACACACACACA
>NW_004797940.1:261767-262788 GCF_000002075.1 Aplysia californica | reverse complement strand
GTATGGTATGGTATGGTATGGTATGGTATGGTATGGTATGGTATGGTATGGTATGGTGCACATGAGGTGCGGTGCCTCTCAAAAGACGTCAGTAGACAACATCCAATTCAGGAACCTGAGGCGGTTTCTCTAGTGTTTCTGTCTTGTTTGTCTGTCTGTCGAGCTTTTTCTCAGCACTAGAAGATCGCTGTTTTGTTGACACACTTTGTTCCCCCAAAAAAGGAAAAAAATAAAATAAAGACCCCAAATTCATCCTGACCGATTTAGTACCCAGCACAGTGGTAGACTCCAGTGTCCTAGTAATCCAGTTCTACTGATAGGAAAGACAGCCATGTTGTAGGAGCAGGCGCTCGTGTGTGCTTGCGTTCGTTTGTGCGTACGCGCGTGCGTGCGTGTGTGAGTGTGCGAGTGCGAGTGAGTGTTAGGATCATTCATAGTGGTACCCGGGTATCAGCAGCAGTCGCACACGGTGCCATGCCTGCCACACCTGGACAGGGAATTGCCGGTGATCCCCCTTGGTAAGTGGGCCGTGCCGTCTCCCGTTATCAGGAGCAGGTGTCGGAGCCTGTTTGTTCTGCTGAGAGTCATGGGGGCCCCGGGAGTGAGTAGAGCAGGGTCAGCTCCAGACACAATCTGGTTAACCGGTTGATTTATCCGAAATAAAAAAGGACCACCCTCTGGCTCTTGAGATAGTGATATGGATCAGGGACACTCTAAAGATAAAGAGATAGTGATACCACGGATCAGGGATGCGTTTTTATGAAATGGATGCCCGAAACGTTTGTTTAAAAAAGTAATGGTCTTAGGTGCAGAAGGACGGGTTGATAGGCCGGTCATCTTGTTTACTCTATGAACAAACCTGACTGCTGAACGTGAGTGCATTTTATTTAGCCATTATAAAGTATTTCTTACCTACAGCAACTAAGATCGGGGGTGACATTTCTATGAAGCAAAATTATTCTGTTATCCATTCTTGGTCAGCTCGTTTTGAGTGACTCTTTGGATTTGGTTATTTGGGGGG
>NW_004797940.1:253900-261278 GCF_000002075.1 Aplysia californica | reverse complement strand
AAACTATGATGAGTTTCTGAGCGTGTGAGGTCGTTTAGTTTGATCTGACTTTTTATTTAGTTATCATTTTTGTTGTGTTTTGTTTTCAGGACTGTTTTTTTCCGGGGGGTGGGGGGTGGGGGGAGGGGCATTTTGACTTCGTTCGTAAGGTTTGAAACTGAGTTTTTAGTTACAAATGTACCTTTTCTTACTGTTAAGAACATCTCGAATCTGATTTTCAAGAAAATATTCCTCAAGCAAATGTGACTGTTACTACAGAATATGAAACTGCAATCTTAAAGAATTCTAAATTTTGGGATTGGTAAACCTGATAACGTGTGACTAATGAAGTGTTGGAAAGAGCTGGGGTTAAAAATACCAATACGGCAATAAAAAGGAGAAGGTGGACATATTTGGGACATGTTTTGAGAATGCAAGAGACAAGATTGCCCTATCAGACATTGGACTGGAGGCCAACTGGAGAAGGAAAAAGAGATAGACCAACTAGCAATTGCAAGAGCACGGTCAGGGATGAGACAATCATTCAGGGCCTGGGTGAGCCAAAGCTAGAGGCAGTGGCCAAGGACGGCCAAACGTGGCGTCGACTACTCTCAGCCTTGTGTACCTGACGGTACAGTGATAGAAAAAGTAACCATAATATACTTATTACAAAATGACAATTCGGCGAGATGAGATACGTAATAGGTTATTGTATCTAATACATACTAGCGACGGTAAAGGTTTGCACAGGGTATCACTTTCTTGCTGAATAAGCAGATTTGAGGTCCGTCTCAGGTGGACATTGTTATTCTGCCTTGGGTTCACGTTGGGGTATGGTTGGTACACTCGGGTCAGAAAGGACAAGCCGCACACACTTATCAAAAGGAAATCGGCAAAAATGAACACAGTGTCCTTCATATGTCACGGTTCCTCGAGGAATATATTATGTCCTCAATCCGTACCAGTGGACAGAGGCAAGGGTCAAGGTGAAAGCCATGTATGTCGTTCGAAAAGCCGAAAATAATAGATGTCCCCGTGTACGAGACGAAAAAAATGCTCCCAAACTGAAACATAATAATATTAAGAATCAAGTGAGTGAGCTGTCCCAGGGCATGTATTACGAACAGTCGAATAAGTCATGCTCCTTTAAGCGTTCATATAGATACTAAGGCCCAAATATACAATAATATATAAAAAAAACGGCAGGAAAATAATTGAAGCTGCTGACAAACATTGCTATTAGACAGGCGATGGGGGTATTAGATCAGGAAGAAAACAATATTAGTAAACATAATATACTAGTAAAACAAAATATAAACTGTAACAACAACAATAAAAATGTAGCCATATCAAAAACAACAATGTGTTGAGAAGAGTACAAGAGAGGTCAATGGTCTTGAATACCCGACGGTATCAGATAACCTATGACCTTTCCTAATAGTCTGTCATGTTGTGCCTGTTTCGGATGAACCCATTATTATTATTATTATAGAATAGTGAAGGACGCCACTGATGCGCTTGGCCTCTGGCCAGCCTTGGAAAAGAAAATCCCCGAGGGATTGTCAGAAGGTTACGCACGACCTCCCGTCCTCCCACTTGACGACGAGGCTTCTTTGTTGCTTGTTATTTTAATAATAGTTTTACGGCACTTACAACGCAATCAGGTCAGATAAGTGCAGAAGATTGGGTGTTACAAAAGAGTAACAAACACAAAAAGAAGGCGGAGAGAAAACAGCGACACATGTGTAATAGGAAAAAACGAAGTAAACCACACCAGAGCACCGGTCAACAACCCACCTATGTGTTTTCTATTGTCAGCCTAATTTGAAAAATGAAAAAGAAAAATGTTCGTATAAGTTACGAGTAAAGTTTTAGACAATTATGGACAAATAATTTAGCGTCCACCTCCAATAGAACAAAGTTAAACTATGGGTAGGGAGGCTTAAATCCTCGATTAAAAGCAACCCATATTTAAAACATCACCCAAGGAGACTCAAACTAGGGCCATTCGCTCCAAGGTCCCGCTAGATAGTACCTAAAGAGCTAACGGTGCGCCTTAGACCTACTGTGACAGAGTCCAAGTACTCGTAACTGCAATATCAAAGAATACACTGTGCGCTGTGCACGCAATACGACACACTTAGAGCTAAGTGCCGTGGGAAGGGTAAGTGGTTCCCATTCATTAGACGGGTTGTATTATTGTACATGTACTACTAGTGTACGTACTTGGCTGTTGGCCCTACACACGAAACAAACAGGGACATCCTTTTCTTCTTACTTTACGTACGGCGTGCCAAAGGTTAATCATCAGCAGTAGCAGCGAAGAGGGGACAGTGTAAAGCGAGCAGGACGGGTCAAGTCTATTTCTATCCCTTGCACATTTATATGAGACTGGCGCCATATGATTAGTAGAAAAAAAGTGCGTATGGTAATGCCCAATAGTGTATTACCCGCATACTAAGTATGACAGGTAGCTGTTACAGACAGAGATTCAAGGATTATAGATGTAAGTCAAGGATCTGAGAGCAAAGATGATTTTAGAAATAATGGTGGAGATGAGAGATGAAGTGGGATGGCGTTTAAGTAACGTTAGCGTTAGTCCTATCTTCCGAAGCTCCAGTAAGTCACGAAGGACGTTGGCACCATCTATCCCGTTCCCTAAAGGAACCATCTTTAATGTCACTGTGAAGTTCCGAAATGGTGGGCAGAGGGACGGGTCAAGTCAATTGTGTGTGTCCACTGTCACTGTCGGGAACTGTCGGGAAGGGCAATGTTATTGTCATCGTTGCTCTGTTGTGTTATGTTCTAGTATGCCGAGCTAGGGTAGTTCTTGTACAGCCTCTTCCTGTTCGTAATGAGATGGGTGTGGCATTGAGCGTGTGGACTTTCACACATACACGAACACATACACACAGCTACATACACATAAATATACACATAGGTGTACACACACACACACACACACACACACACACACACACACACACTCACACACACACACAAACACACACACATACACACAACAAACACACACACACACATATCAAGAACAGCCATACACGTAATATGAACTTTACACAAAGATGGTAAGGCTACTTATATACACATTCATACATTCACAAAAAGACATAAGCGTGCACACGCACAAACACACACGCACACGCACGCACACACACACACACACACACACACACACACACACACACACACACACACACAAACGTACACCAGCGCAGACGTACACACACACACAAACACACACACACACACACACACAAACACACATATTATACACAAACATGCCCGCGCGCAGACACCCACCCACACGTTGTACACACAAACACAACAAAACAACCAGCTGCTTTTGACCCCGCTGTTTATCGCGATATCTGGAGGAGTGACCAGGGAATGAGATAACATTGGGCCACGGCCTAGTAACAGATGCCTCGACCTGACCGCGCTTGCGTCATCGTGTCCACTAGGCCGGAGTCGCACTGTGACCTGTGGAAGTCGCCGCGTGGGGCTCAAGGAAGTGGACACAAGTTGTAACACCCTGACTGGACACCTGCTTGTCGGGCCGGTGACGAGCCTCGTGTCGCGCACACCAGCTTTAGGATTGCCGAGATGGACCAGACTGGTTCGTGGGTTCATAGTATAAAAAAGAGGCTATGTTAGTGATTATTGATGGTTTTAATGATATATTTTTGGGGGAGTAATCTGCCAAAAACAGTTGGAAATGGTTAGAGCCAATGTGAGCACAATTTTGCAAAACATATTGGTTTCAAGAGGCGGGGGAGGGGGGGGGTTCTGTTGCTTTCTTGTTTGATTGTTTGTTTTTCTTTTGTTTAACACCCCTTTCAAAACTGTTAGGTTGTAAGGGGCAGACCCTCCTAATTTAAAGTCTATTTCCGATCGGATCAAGTCAAAAAGGTGGAAAATCTTTGAAAACCCCTGAAAACACCCACGTTCAAGAACACCTTGTTGGAGATACGAAACAGTGCAAGCCGCTCCGTGATTCAGCATGACAAAAACTGAGCCAACGGTACGGCACGCTTAGTGACTAATTTAGTCACGTTTCGGGAGCACCAGTTTTGGAGTTGTTGAGTCGAGACCGGTTACAGTATTCATGATTAAAAAAAACAGAAGTCGTGTAATTGATGGTTAATACTTTGAGCATCATCAGTCAAATATAGCTGTAAACGTTTAACACCCAGTGAAAAACGTGTTTTGTGCGACAAGATCAGCCAAACACATACTCACAATGAGATTGGTTAATAAATACGACTGTCATCACCTCCAACATTAAGGGTTGTGATTACCTATGGCAGATCCCCAAAAGTAAGAATGTTTGTTTCATTTTTTCATCAAACAAATAAACAAACAAATAAATAAAAATAAACATAAAAATTCCAACACAAAGTAAGCTATATCGGGGAAAGTTTCCAGTGCCGAGGGTTTCGTAAAATAATCTTTAATGTATGCGCTCACACCTTCAACAAAACTCTATGCTCAGAGTGGTCTTGAGCAAAAGTCCCATTAATTTGGTCAACAATTCAGATCTGAGAAATGACGTCCAAAATTTATTTTTAATTCGGTTCATCGCGATCGGCGTCTGTGGTGGAACGCTTGGGCGCTTCGCCGTCCCATGCTTGAGAAGTGAGTTTGATTCCCATTTGGGTGAAAGTTTGAATCGGGTATCTCCGTCTTTCTTCAAGGATGTTGCATTCCTCTCACCTCGGATTGGCCCTGACAGGCACGGTAAAAGCAACGCAGTTCCTAAATAATCGGATTAAATATTGTCGATGGGGGCTTAGCATTTCTACAATTAGTACTAGATTAGATAGCATTAATTACTCGTATTTAGCGATCCAGGCTCTGGGCGCTTTATAAATACTGCAGGGACACATAAACAGTACAATTTGTTCTGACTAAAAACATTTGTTTAAATTCAGCTATTGGACAAACGCTATTCATTTTCTTTCGTTGCGCGTTCCCTGCATGCACAAAGCTGAACGTTGACTCACGAGTCTGGTATTACCTTTGTTATTCTGATGGTGAGCGAATTAACAATAGGCGCATCCCATACGCATGATGATGAGTGCAGTTTTACTGCCGAGATAGCTTATTATGGTAAGTGGGGAGTCGAACAAACGAGATAGGGTGCCAAGCTGTGTGTGAGTGAGTGTGAGTGTGAGTGTGAGTGTGTGTGTGTGTGTGTGTGTGTGTATGTGTGTGTGTGAGTGAGTGTGTGTAAGTGTGTGTGTGTGTGTGTGTGTGTGTGTGTGTGTGTGTGTGTGCGTGTGTGTGCACGTGTGGGTGTGTTTCTGTGTGTTTATGTGTATGTGAGTGGCTGCGTGAGTACGTGATCGTGTCCATGAGAGTATGAATGTTAGAGAACAAAAACTGTCTTTGAGTATCTGGTCTGTGCCCATTATAACAGTGTGTGTGTTTGTGCGTATCTGCGTGAGAGAGTGAAAGAGAGAGGATATATATATATGGAGAGAGAGACAGAAAGAGAGACAGAGACAGAGAGAGAGTGAGAGAGCGAATGAAAGAGACAGACAGCGGGAGAAAGAGAGAAAAAGAGGACGGGAGAGATAGAAAGAGGGGGAAGGAGATGGAGATAGAGGGAGAGAGACAGAGGGAAGGGAAAGTGACAGACAAACATACAGACAGACAGACAGACAGACAGACAGACAGACAGACAGACAGACAGACAGACAGGCAGACAGTCAGACAGACAGACAGACAAAGCGGGACAGAAAGAGTAAAAGCAAAAAGTAAGTGCACATGTATGTATGTGTGTGTGTGTGTGTGTGTGTGTGTGTATGTGTGTGTGTGTGTGTTTGTGTGTGTGTGTGCGCGCGTGTCTTTCGCACTGAATCAAGCACACGTTTGCGCTCACGACTATTTTCATGAGTATGACATGTGTGGAGGACACACATGAAAGCATGTTGTGCTTGAAAACACAATGCCAGTGGCAATGGGTTTGAGAACAACACCCTTAAACGTCAAGAGGCAGACCACACCAAAGTGACCACTAACGAAACAAATCAAACACGAAATACATATCTGTTGTTTACAAAACAAAGCAGTTCAAGGACATAATTATGTAGTCCTCATTTAAGCTTTCTCTTCGCAGCATTCCGGCAGAGCTATTCGGAAATCTTCCAAGCAATTCGCTAAAACAGACGTTCGACTTCGGTTGAACGAAAGAAAAACAAGAAGATAAGAGGGTGTTAGGCCGGGGTTAATGGAAAGAGAAAGGGGATCCGCCTGGAACAATTCCCAACGGCTCACAATCCACAGGTAAGAATTCCACCTCTTCATGAGGAAGCGAGACATAACGAGATGAAGGAACCTTCAGAAAGAAATTCCTAAATCCCAGGAGAGAAGAAACTTAGAGAAAAGACAAAAGGTACCATACCCATTTCTTGAACATTTTTCAAAGAGTGCAACTGATCGGAATAGTTTTCTTTTCAATATCCTCGGCAAGCTAAATTTGGCAAGCCTTCAATAACCTTGCTTACAAGGAAGAAGCCAACATCATGATGGTTCTCGGCTTCTACACTTAAAAAAAGAAGACTGAAATAGCCAGTAGTAACACTGGCGTATCTCTCGGCACTGAGGCAGAAAATCGTCCTACGTTTCTTCTTGTCTGGTCAACCACTCTTCCTTAAATCAATGTTTGAGCATCTGTTAGGAGTAGATAGACTCTCTAGTGCCAATTAGCACGGCCTTTATCTTTGAAAAGAATTGCCAGTATTTATCTCAACGGAAACATAAGAAGACTAAAGTCTTTAATTCTTCTAACTCTCCTCTTTCGCTGGATAAATATTCTTCTCCCGGGATGTATTGGTCAGTCAAAGTCAAAATTGAATGTCGAGTTATTATCTTTGGAAAAAAACAACAACCCAGCATAACTAACTCCCCTCATTCCAAACCCTCTCCAAAACCACATTTTCACAGACACCAAAAAAAACAAAACAACAACAAAAAAGTAGAAGAAGGCGAAAAAAATCATAGCCGTCACCACAGCATTCCCGCACCGAAGGCCACGGTTTGGAGGTCACGTTCTATTGAAAAGCCTAGGTGGAGGAAATCAGGTGTGAAGGAAAGGGTTTCTAAGATGAAACGGCTACTTGGGCATGATCATTTTCAGTTTTATAGTAGCTCTGTGGACTGTCAGTTAATGTTGGAGGCCACAAAAAGGCATATTTATCTTCTTCGCTTTGGGAATACATGATCTCCTTCTATCTCTCTCTCTCTCTCCCCTCTCTCTCTTTCTTTTTTTCTCCCCGTCTGTCTGTCTGTCTGTCTGTCTGTCTGTCTGTCTGTCTGTCTGTCTGTCTGTCTGTCTGTCTGTCTGTCTGTCTGTCTCTCTCTCTCTCTCTGTATC
>NW_004797940.1:250031-251413 GCF_000002075.1 Aplysia californica | reverse complement strand
AAAGGAGGAGGGAGAGGGGGGAGGGAAGATGGAGGGTTGAGGGTAAAGTAAGCGTATTCTATTCCCGGTAACATTTGAAGAAGAAGCAAACACACGAGCGATACAGAGAGGGACGAAACTGCAGAGCCCTTCACAGAAGTCTGCACAATCGCTAGGTTGTTACTTGAAACTGAGAAGGGCTACAATCTTGGGCAAAAGCTATTGCGCGTGCCAGAGAAAAAAATAACAGAACTAGAGCCCCGGTTATCGGTGCAACAGGCCACGTAAAGCATTTTGTAAGGAGGGCCAGAACAGAAAACAGACAAGGAGCAAGATGGCAGTTTGTGTGTTTATAAATTGGGCACAAGCGCCTTTGGTTTAAAAAAAAGAGTTACATTTTGTTTAAAGAAAAATTCATGTATTTTTTGTGGCGCGGGGGTCTTAGCCCCCCCCCCCACCTCTCCAAAACGACTTAATTTAGATCATTTAGAAGGGGGGGGGGGGGTGCTTGGACCTTGCTTGTCAGGGCTAACCCGGGCTGAGGGGTATACAACGTCCCGTAGAGTAGAAAGACCTAGATACTCGATAAAAATTCACCCCACACGGGAATCAAACTTGGGTCTCCTGATTGCGACAGCAAAGAGCCAAACCGCTACACCACAGACGCAGGCTCCGGTTATCGACGCAACAGGCCTCGCCAAGTATTTTGTAAGGAGGGTCTGCACAGGAGACATGCACGGAGAAATATGGCAGTTTGCGTTTAGCGCGTTCAGCTGAAAAGGAGAGAAAGTTCCCGTTCTTAACACACCCTGCGTAGCGGCATCTGTATTGTAATTATAGTGGCTTCACTTTTCACCGTTGCATGCAGAAGAACTGAGTTCGATTACTGAGTGGGGAGAACATTCATCGAGTGTTTCAATCTTTCCGCTGGGACGTTGTATCCATCTTAGCCCGGATTGGCGCTCACAGACAGAGTCAAGACGGCGTTCTAAAAGATCTAAATTGTGCCGATGGGGACGTAGAAACAAGAAAGCTGTCCTCTTCTACTTCTGGTTATTCTCCACGTCTTCACCAAACTCTTATCACTCTCCTCTTCTTCACCCTCCTCTTCCTCCTTCTCGCACCCCCATTTTTTCCAGTCCATCCCGTCATCAGAGTCACCAACATCCCCACAATCATTATGATCATTTACTGCAAGAGGGACAGACTAAGCTCTATGCGGTGGCGTCGGAAAAGTACATCATTATAGAGAGACCGAGGTCACAGTGCATTCATAGGTACTGCTCCCAGGAAATGAAAGGTCACTTGGAAGATTGCGGAATAAAAGAAATTAACATTTAGACCTCGTCTGCCCCCTCCCCCCCAAAAAAAACATACACGCCCACCCACACCCATACACCCAT
>NW_004797940.1:241794-243252 GCF_000002075.1 Aplysia californica | reverse complement strand
TCTCTCTATCTATCTATCTCTCTCAGTATCTCTCCCTCTCCTTCTCTCTCTCTCACTCTCACTCTCTCTCTCTCTCTCTCTCTCTCTCTCTCTGTGTGTGTCTCTCTCTTCCACCTGCTGTGGGAACATTATCTTACAAGTTAAATCAAATAACTGTAATCATAGCACATACACACAAGTACAACCCTTGATAAATAACGTGCACACGCCACACGCTAGGCACGACAGACAGTGGGTTTGTGTTGAGAGGGCTAGATTGCGTTAACACACCCTAGATCCCCTGCCAGGTAAAGGGGAGATGGAAAACAAAGCGAAAGCTCTGCTCAAAGGCTGAGAATAGCGCTCGGGTGCTCGTGCCTTCAAAGTGATGATGATGCAAATGACGCAGATGCAAAGATTTACGAGCACAAAGCCAAACCCGCTGTTCAGAATGTGCTAAATTTAAATGTAGTAGTCGCCGCGCCCTGGTCTGAACCTTTTTCCCAAAATAGCTTCACGGGCAAAGATGGCGTCGTCCTTTTGACAGAATGTCAAATAGCTCAAAAGCTCACGTAGCTTTAATTTGAACCCCCATTTGTCTGTGACATGTTGTTGTTGTCTTGAGTCTTGAGTCTTGAGTGATGGTACCAGGGACAGAAAAATCAAAGTGACCAATGCAGATTCGTCAAACGTAATACAGAGGAAATAAACTTTGATCTCTAGGAGCATGCCCCGCTTTCACTCAAACCTTCGCTTCTTCCTTGTCTGCATGAATAATGATAATGAACCAAGAACCTTAAGCGTGGTACATGTCATACAGAAAGCTGAACACTCTCGAACAAGTACAATGATAAATCCTTTGTTGAAATGAACACCAATTTTAGTGGTTCGTGGCATTACGCTTACAACTAAAATCATTATCAAAATCGATATTATTATTATTATCATCATGAATACAGAGGTTATTATAACAAACTACTATAACAAACTCCCGCAATTTCAGACATCGAAACATGCGACAGAAGACTGAGGCTTGATTGACCCAGGAAAACAAACACGCTCTAAAGAAACCGAATCGGGTACAGTCAAACATTTCTTATCTCAATAAAATCTGTTCAGAACGACCGCCGCCATTATATACCCTCTGCAAAGCTGGACAAGTGTTAACTCTATTTTACGTGAGAGCATCGGATTTCCACTTGGATGGGCGAATGCTGTGTAACTTTTGTTTAGCTTTCAAATCCAGGCGGTGGCATAAGAGGAACCGGTTTACCAGTTGATGAGCGTTTAAGTTGAGGTACAATAAGACTATGTACATAGAAAAGTGTGTCACTATCACTGTCTGGTGGTTTGGCAAGGGCGTCGGGCTCCTGGTCGAAGGATTTGGGTGTTAGTAGGGGATGGGTTTGACGAGGGGGGGGGTATAGAGAGAAAAAGTGAGACCTTAGAGAAAAAAAGCGACTGACAGAGAGAGAGAGA
>NW_004797940.1:238173-240629 GCF_000002075.1 Aplysia californica | reverse complement strand
GGGGGGGAGAGGGAAAGAAGGCTGAGGAGAGGGCTGGCCCAAAGAGACAATTACGCAAAAAGGCGACAAGAGAACAAGGCACATGCAACCCGACGCTTCCTCTATCTCTCCCAACCAAGCCTTTGCCTACAATGTGCATGCAGTGCAACAGGGCACTGGAGCAGTCCACACTAGATAACAACAAACGACATCTTCCCCCCAAACCCCTCCCAAAAAAGCAAAAGAAAAGACACCAAAAAATGAGCAAAATAAAAAACTCCAAAACAAAACAAAGAAACCAAAAAAAGAAAAAAAGAACCCAATTCAGCCTATTATATTCTCGACGGCCCCTAAACGACTTCTTTTCCACGACCACAACTCGCTGTCCCCGCAAAAACCTACTTTACACTCTCACACATTATATACACAGTCAGTTAAACCTGCTCTAACGACCATCTGTCTAAGACTATTACTATTGCCAGTAAAAACGACCATCTCTCACTTCCTTCTTTGCGTTTCCTTTTCTAGTATAATATTATAATGACAGTGTCAACGACATCCACCTGTGCAATATAATCACTTTCTCCTCTACAATGAGTAGTCGGCTTGGACAGGTTCGACAGTTTTGTTTGTTTTAGTAAGAGTTTTACAGTACTTGCAACACAGCAAGGTCATAATATAAGAGCCGAAGATAAGAGGTGTTGCAAGAGAGTAACAAATTCAAAAAAGGAGGGGAGATAAGATAAGGATGATAGATGTCGGAAAGGAAAGAAGCAGCAAGCCACACCAGAGCACCCGCCAACCACCCACAGTCCGACTGTTTGTATAACAACATGCATTTTTTCTTCTTTGTGTCCATTGGAAGCACGCCTGGTTGTCTTTTGGTCTTGAAAACCAGATCTTGAGACCGCTGGATACATCAGGGGAAGATTCAGTTACACTTCTGCACACTCAGGGATCCAGTTTCCAGTGTTCACATACCACAAGCAACTATTAAATCTTCACACGGTCACGGAATCAACAAAAAGCCCAGAGAAAAATGCGGTCCGAAATATAAACCCTTTTATGGGTACGGCAGTAGTTGGAGCGTGCTTCGAAATTCCGTGTCTTGCGTCGTAAAAGTCCATAATATTGTCAGCAGCATTCCACAAACGCGTTAGGTCAGTTTCGGTAGGAAAGGGGTGGGGTGGGGTGGTGGATTAAGATGAATTCTTTATTACAAACATAAAGGGGAATTTATTTTAAAATATGTTTTCGTTCTGTTACGTTGTTTCCTTCCCAGTTTTAAATTTTAAAAATAAATAACAAGAGTCAAAAACATAAGCCTAATTTCTGCATTTCCTTTTCATTCATTTATGTTTTCCCCTTTATTTATTCATTAATGTTTTTTTTAAAATTCTTTATTCTCTTTTCTTGAGGGTGGAGTGTCAAATTTTCTCCAAACTTCAAACATGACTTAAGTGCTTTTGGAATGGACGCTGATGATATGTCATCCTACGGCTAATTCGTATCTATTGTCCGGAGGATATATGGACTCTTTCTTATCTCGCTTACATAAAGCAATCCGAGTCTCCCTGACATCCGAGGGACTGCTCGTAAAATGTAGATCGGGTAACAAGAAAGGTAGCACGACCATACGGTCTGGGTAAGGTAGCAAAGGGGGCAAAGGTCAAACCAGCGCGTGTGCGAGAGACAAGAGATAGCCAGGACATTAGCGCTGAAAAGACAATCTCTCTTTCGGATTGATGTACATTGACTGGAAGCCACTCCTCTCCTCTTAGGACATGTGCACGTGCGCACGAGGGCGTGCACACAAACACACACACACACACACACACACACACACACACACACACACAGACACACACAAACATACACACACATACACAAACACACACATCGATGGCACCAAAACACATTTTACTTTTTTGTTTTACATTTACCACGACGGGCAAAAGTTACCAAGGGTACAAATTTGTCAATCCTTTTGCCAGCCCCGATAGTTTATAAAATGAATCAAATGAACACTACGCACTCTTCTGAGTTCAGTGTGGAAAAAAGAAATTCATACCCTCGCCCCTTCCCCGGAACCCAAGTTTGGGCCAGCTTCTGAATGAATGCCTTCGATTCCAGTGACGCTGTAAACTCTAACAACAACAAACAAAACAAAAGCCAACGAGACAAGAGAGGAAATAGTCGAGGCTGTTGCGCATAAAACTATAGGCAACAAAGCTACGGTACCGGGCATTCCCACAAGGAGAACTGAACTCTCCATTCATAACATTATATCAAGGGGCCGGCCGGTTAACCCTAAAGGCGTTTTGCTTATATGTGTACCTACTACAAAATTCATGTGTACACTAAGTGAATGACTGAATGACCGTGACTGGAAATCGTGTAGTCCGTCAGCCCACCATAAAGTCTACCTACCCTGGTGGCTTCCGCGTGGTTGTGTTTGTGTGTGTGTGTGTGTGTGT
>NW_004797940.1:224051-235567 GCF_000002075.1 Aplysia californica | reverse complement strand
AAAAAACAAACTTGCTTGTTGTGCTCTAAACTGAGATATCCTTCATTCAAACACATTTTCAAAGACATAATTCTATTCTATTCCATCCTCATCCTTTTTACCCCACAATAAAATTTTATACAACACCAAGACAAATTGCTATTTTTAAAAAGACTCGAAATGGCACCTAGGGACCAGGTCACCAAAGAATGGTTTTCATTAGGCCCTAGTTCCTACCAGCGGACTACACTGTGTGATAGAGTCTAAGTATCTGTCACTATATTATAAGCTGTCTCCTTTTCACTTTTAGCAAGTGGGACTGAACATTTTGGTTTCCCCTTTCATGCTGATCAGCTTCTTTTTAATGTTTTATTTATTCTATCAAACGTCGAGCTCTCAACTTGAGCTACCCATTTGAAGTTTGAAAACCTGTCCGCCTCTACGAACATTACTTGCACATCTCATTTGCATGTATCGCATGTCCTTAAACTTAAACAGACTCACTCTTCTCACTGTTTTTCTCTTTCCGCAAGTCCTGTAGCTTAGACTACCCGCGAACCGACAGGATTCAGATCTGCACCCCCCTCCCCTCCCCTCCCCAAAATCAAATCCCCCTTCGCTGTTAGCTTTGGTGAATGGCTGTGTTCCTTTAACACATTCCGTGTTTGCGTTCAGGTAAGTTTCTTATCTATCTTTTTTTTATTATTATAGTTATTATTCAAAACAGATAACTCAGCCTTGCTGCGCACAAACAGGCCGGTCACGGCTCGCCAATTTCTGTTTTCTGCCAAGCAAGCAGAAGCCCATGCAGGCTGTGTCAAGAAAATAAAGAGCCAGCGTTTCGCCAACCTTAAATGCCTGAGCTTTTCATACAGAGCGGGGGGAGAGAGAAAGACAGAAAAGGGAGGGAAGAGGGAGAGGGCGAGAGAGAGAGAGAGAGGGAGAGAGAGAGAGAGAGGGTGGGTCACACCACAAAAGTAAGGAACATGAGAGAGAACAACAGAGACTGCGACAACAGTCGGATGACTTTTTCTCAAGATTGACTGCACTGAGGGTGGGACTGACACTTTCCCGACGACGACACACACACACACACACACACACACTCACACAATTAATAAGGACCGCTAGCGAGGTGGGTCCACATGGTACCACTCACCTGTCAATCATGATGTATTCCTGCGAACTGTCGCTCTCCTATCACAAATCCAAATCGGACGGTTTTGATCCCCAAACACTCGCGTCTGCTGAGAAAAACAGTTTCCTCGTTACTCCAAGTCCATGTCGCCCTCCACAGGCCTTGGAAAAAGTGAATGGAACAACTTGAGAAGCGATCCTCCGCCCCAACACACAAGTGTGCTAAAGAAGATCTTGTGAAAACAAAAATGAAAGATACCAAGACAGACAGCGGTGTGAGAAAGCGGAGTCACCCTCTTGCGAATGAACTACTCGGGAGACCGCACTAATACCCCTCGCCTCTCTTGATCTCCCCCAGCGGAGTGGATGGCAGGAGTTGCGCCCTAGCTTTTTTCCTCTGCCACACGTGTGAAGAACTGGCGGGCGAGTCCACTCAAACGCGACGTCTGGGGGTGTTCGGGTTTTGAAAACTTGGTGTCCCGCTAACACCGAGAGAGTCAAGGTTCGGGCGTGGACTTGGCTCGACTCGACGAACGAAGGCTGAGAGCGAGGAAGGGGAGAGAAACGTAATAAAATGTAGGGGGCTCTACCGACCTGAGCACTGAGCACTGAGCAGACGAGACGGGGAAGGGAGCTAACCGCTTCGAAGCATGACCAGGAAAAGGTCTGCCGACAACATACAGTCAGTCAGTCGCGGGCTGAACTCTCGCCTCGCCTCGAGGTGCCCCACGGTTGTGTCGTCTCGGGTCGCGCGAGTTGGAAGCTCGGAGTCGGAGAGAGCACCCACCACACATTGCAACAAAAGGAGAGCAAGATTTCTAGGGCCTCCTCGTACAATCCTCTTTGCTTTGAGTCTCTTTTGAAAGGGCTGACATAAGCAATTTACCTGACATTTATTTCCGTCGCTGATGAAATCAGCCATTGTATAAAAAAATTGAATTCCTGAATTTGTAAAGAGATTCTTTTTTTTACCCCTTGTAAATCATTGGGTTTATTTTCGGCCATGAAAAGATTTTCGTATTCAGCAGAGAAGAGCGACCTGTTAATGTCTGGAGGTGGTAGCTCAAGGTAAAAAGGAAAGAATAGACAGGTGAAACAGATGAGCTGAGTGTTGCAAGGACCGTCGGAAACAACCACGATCATCTGCTGTGTGTCAAGGTTGTTTTTATCCGCATTCCTGAAGCTAATTTAGATAATAAGTTTCGGAAATAGTTCTTGTTAACACCATCAATAACTGTTTGTGAATTCATAAGCTGCACAAAGGCCTTACATTCAACGTACTTTATCTTTAGCTGAGTTGGAGGGAAATAACACAGGAGCTCTGGAATGTGGACGGTTTAGACACTAGAGCCTGAAATCACAAGCAACAGGGCGATGGTTACCATTGTGTATCCCAGAGAGAGGGGGGGGGGGAGATAGAAAGAAAAAGAGAAAGAAATAAAAAAAAGAGAGAGAAAGAAAGAGAGATGTGAAGAGAGAGAGAGAGGGAGGGAGAAAGAGTGAGTGTGTGTGTGTGTGTGCTTGTGTGTGTGTGTGTGTGAGAGAGAGAGAGAGAGAGGGAGAGAGAGAGAGAGAGAGAGAGAGAGAGAGAGAGAGAGAGAGAGAGAGAAAGTGTGTGTGTGTGTGTTTGTGTGTGTTTGTGTGTGTGAGTGCGAGTGTGTGTGTGTGAGAGAGAGAGAGAGGGAGAGAGAGAGAGAGAAAGAGAGGGAGAGAGAGAGAGAGAGAGAGAGAGAGAGAGAGAGAGAGAGAGAGAGAGAGAGAGAGAGAGAGAGAGCTTACAAAATGTCAGTGTTTCTTTTAGCTAGCTATTTTCTTCCAGTGTATTTTCTAAGATCTAGTTCTTTGAGAGGTGTGCAATACGTTACAGCTTATTATTAGGCACGAACCGCCATCATTCACTTGTTTCAGTTCTACTCACTGCTACGTACCCCTTAAAGATAAAACAGAGGAAAAGCTAGCGATGCCACATCTTCATGCTAAGGAAAAAAAAGAAGAAAAAAGTCAAGAGACTTTCTTTTTTTCCCTTAGAAATTTTTACGGTCTTTAGTCGAATTTTGTTTGTGGGTAATTGTAGAGACTATTTATCAGTTTATGTCATGATTGTATTGCAAGGGGATATTCAAAGAATTGGACTATAATTTGGATATCATCCGTATTTGGTTTTTTTTTTTTTCCTGTTGTCTTTATTTACGTCTCAGTGAACCAAAGAAAACTTAAAGTTTGGTATTACATGTACTTTGACATGAATTTTCTTTCTATTTTTAAAGAAAGCTACAGGCCTTTTTTCCCCCTTCAGAACTTATAGCCTACTTTTAGTGAGAGCTTAACGGCACTTGTAACACAGTACGGTCATATAAGTGCCAAAGATTAGATGTGTTACAAAAGAGTAACAAACAAACAAAAAGAAAAAGAAAAAGGAGAGATGAAGAAGGTAGATGTTTGGTAGGGTTGGATAAAAGGAACAAACCACACCCAGCACCCGCCTGCCACCAACAACGTATTGCTTGCTATTACCCTTAGACATATAAAAAAAAACAACAACCCAACAACAACAGCGGTGTACTTGTTTGACGCGTACTATATAGGACGCAATAATCTTCTCCTTTCTCTTTATACTACCAGTGCGGCATGCTATAAAGTAGCAGAGTCAAAATACATCATAGTTTATTTAACACTTCTTTCTCACTAAAAAAAAATCCAGTGCCCGTGGTAAGTTCACAGACATCAGACACAGTAATAACACCAAACGTTGCATGATTAAAAAAGAAAAAAAGAAATGCAATAAATTTAAATAAAAACAAACAACACGAAAACCCGACCTTAACTGAGCCTAAGATGGATATTATTATTTCAAGAGTGAAGGAAGAATCTCCTGCTGGTATGCAGTGGGTTTTTTCATGCCCCCCCCCCCCCCCACACACACACTCCCCCGCCTTTTTTTTACTTTACCACCTCCACCATCCCTCTCCCACTTACAAAAAATCGCGCTTGGGGATTCCGTACACCCACCCCACCCCCACCCTCATCTCCACCTACCCCCACCTCAACACCCCACCCCACCCCCACCCTTACCTCCACCCTCACTCCCAACTCCAGCCAGCCTCTACCCCTACCCCCTGCACCCCCTGCACCCCCTGCACCCCCTGCACCCCCACCCCGACCCCCAACCAAAAACCGTTTGGGGGAACACCAGAATCCCTCCTCCCCCTTTTTTTTCTCCTCCCGCCAATCCCCCATGGAGTGGGGATTTCTTATTTCTAGACTGCGTTTTTCCCTAATCCCCCCCACCTGCCATAACACAGACGTCGGTGTGCAGTCAGGGGGGTGTTAGAGCGAGATACAAACTGACTTAGTCAACGAGCAGGGGGCAGTATGCATGATTGGCTCTATTCGAGAAGTCAGACCACAGACGTCTTTTTGTATTGAAATACCCAAGACTGTACACTCTGACGTGGTTCCGGTTTACTATGGAGCGCACCTTTTGGCTCTATTTGATACAAAATGAAGCACAAGAAGGAAAAAATTGCGTATGCACTCATACATAACGAGGGGGCTCTCATGGCCTTGTGGTTAAGGTGTTCGCTTCTCACTCTATAGGTCCCGGGTTCGAATCTGGAAAGCGACAAAACCTTTTTTATCTAAAAAGTTCTCCTTTCACATCCTATCTTGCTCTCCAGCAATGTTCTATTGTCTGATTTCGTCTCCATTTTCTGTCCACACCCTCTCACCTGCTTTGCCCCCCCCCCCCCTTTTCCCCTAGGCTCCTGACTCTTTCTGCAGCCCTTCTACTACAACTCCTTGGCTAATTCTTTCTTCTGTCTTTCATCCACACCCCTGATCTTAAGGTAGGAAAGATCTACACCTAGCCTTCTCGGACAAGGGCAACAAATCTCGGAGGTCTCGCGTGCAAGTTGCGCACGTTAAAGATCCCTTGGTGGTCCAAAATCGATAAGAGTAGGCTTCAGTCGCCACACGGGTAAAATTCAAAATTTCTTACCAACTGAAAATGGTTTGTGTCCCGCACACTCATGTGACCTTATGCAGTTTCGAGCGCCGCAAATCACTTACTCCCCCCTCCCCCAAAAGATAAAAACAAAGAACAAAAACAACCCCAAACATAACGAGACTGGTGCTTTCCCCTTCATTTAATTTGCGCGCCCATGGGAAGTTTTTTATAGAGAGCTAAGAGAGGCAGCCATGACAGTGTCAGATCTAGGAAATATTCATGTCAATGAAACGGACCGGTTAGAGTGCACGACTTGTCAAAGAGAAACCTGCTGGTGGAGATTAAACATTGACCTCTACACGATATGGTCCCTAGAGTAAATTGTTATTGGATAAATGTGTAGCGAACCGGGAAAACCAGGGGTAGGAGGCGCTGATCGATACAGAGCCAAAGGCCCCCCCCCCCCCCAACCCCCTTCCCCTTTCCCCGCCACAAAGAAAATAGAATAAAAATAAAAGTAACAAAAAAAAGAACAGAAAGGGGGAGAGGAAGGGGGGGGGGGGGGTCCATTTCGGGTATCCTGTCATAGAATGAGTTAGCAAAGCAATTCGTAAAGTTTCAATACTTTTTCTTTAAAAATGTAAATTTGCATATATTATATTTTTTAAAAAAGATCTTTCTCAAAGTGATATCTGTGATCGTTTTGATTTTGACAATTTTATACACTACCCTTTCCACTATATCTTGATAAGAATATTTTTAAAGCTCTTAACTTATCGACTTGTCCTAATTGCTGGTAGTATTATTCCAGAACTGAAATATTAAATAATCTAGAAATCGGTCCCATATCACCCTCCCCCCCCCCCAAAAAAAAAGCCTAAAGCAAATTACCCCCCCCCCCCAACAAAACGGAAACAATTACAAAGCAAAGCAAAGCAAAACAAAACTTTGGAAAGCTACAGTTATCTGTACTGTACTGTATAGGACGATATTATGGTATAGGTTGAACGTCCCTTCAAACACATTTGAGTTTATCTAAGCAAGGGGCAGGACCTCGGATTTACACCTGCATCTCCGACAACATTAGGAGACCAATGAGAACTTTCCAAACACTCAAAATTCAATAACGGCAGGTTACAGATTTGAACCAGGGTCATCTAAATTGCAGCTAAGCACGATACCACGACCTGAGCCAATGAATCGCTCTCATACATACCATCGGAAACCTGCAGTTCAAACGGTCAAATATAATCCTAAATGATTTACATCTGACCTTCATTTTTCATACTGCTCGCTCGTCCCTACACTAAAAGTGACCTTTCTGACTACGGGGTAATGCATGGTTAGACAGCCCATGAGGCTATAGGTAGGTTACCAGCTTAGTCTGTCACGCGGACGATCGAGATACCAATCTAATCTGAGGTGGGTTGCGAATAAAATTATTTATCCCCTTCTGCCCGGAACTTTTTCATCTCAATCCGGTGTCCTGATTAGCGACTATGCGTTCTATTTGCGACATTATTCATTGGGTTTGTTGTTGTTGTTGTTGTTTGCGTTGTTGTTGCTGTTGTTGTTGTTGCTGTTGTTGTTGTTGCTGTTGTCGTTGTTGTTTGTTTTGTAGTTGTTACTAATTTTTGTAGTTCTTTTAATGCAGGTGCTTCAACCCCCCTATCGACACAGATAAGATATGTTAGGAGATGGACTTCGACCCTGCTTGTCGGAGCCAACTGTTATTGAGAGGAATACAACATCCCAGCACAACGACAGACAATTAAAAAAAAAAAATACATGTATATATAAACTCGATATGAACTCTACCTACCCAGGAATTGAACTAGGGTGTCTTGCGTGCAACACCGGACGCCTAACGGCTACACTCTGACCTTTTATTTAGGGATCAAAACAGACTCAGAGAGATACAGCGTCTCTGCAGGCCGACGGTGGTATAGAAATGTCCCCTTAAAAAACCCCCAAACAACAACAACAAACAATCCGAAATCGATTTCAATTCCCGTCTTCTGGGTGTGAATGAGACAGGCCTTATCACTACATAGCAGACACTGGTTCGTGCCTAGTAGACATAAAGATGCTCAGCGGTCAGGGAAAAGTACATTTTATTAAAGTAAACGATTTGGGAAACGTGGCAGGGGCCGCAAAAAGGAAGATGGAAGTCTTCAGTCTGGACATTTCGGCATGACTGGAAACAAAAATTGGGCTTTTTGTTCGGAAAGTAGTCTATCTATCTATCTATCTATCTATCTATCTATCTATCTATCTATCTATCTATCTATTCCACAGCCAGAGTTTTCATCATTTCTCTCAGGTGTGAATGGTTACCCGGCCATCGACAGATGACAGATCTGGTCAGTATGTTAGTGTTTTAGCGCCTGTAAAATGACAGCTTGCACTGTATATTTCCCAGGAAGTTGAGATTGGTTCAGAATACTATCAGGTCTGCTTGGGTGATGTAAACTTGTAAAGCGCATAGAGTTTGCCGTTGAGCGGGAATTTGCGCTATTCAAAAGCTATCTATCTATCTATCTATCTATCTATCTATCTATCTATCTATCTATCTATCTATTTATCTATTATTATTATTATTATTATTATTATCATTATTATTATTATTATTATTATTATTATTATTATTGTAGGCCCTATGGCTAATTGTTTGAAGAGCAGATTCTGTAGCAATGCTTGCGTGTCAGTGACGTGGATCTAAGCTCTGTATTTCCGCTGTTTTCCTTTCGCCGTTGGCGCTTCTCAGCCTGGTTGTTTCTAAGGCTGTTCTCTAGCATAATAGTTCTTTCCTTTATCATTTTCCTCCGTGTTTTCCTGTCCTCAGCTATTTCTTCCCAGATGCCAACATCTGCTCCAAGCTTAGCTAAGCTGTTTTTGCAGGTGTCTTTGTACCTCAATTTTGGTCTTCCTCTTGGTCTGTTTCCCTGGGGAAGTTCTCCATAGAGAAATTGCTTCGGAATCCGGTTGTCGTTCATTCTCTTGACATGGCCCAGCCATCTTAATCTTTTTAAATACAGGATATAACTTGTCATGCTCAGAGGTTTATCCGTGCCAACACTTCAACATTTGTAACCTTGTCTCGCCACGAACTGCCAAAGATCTTGCGGCAGCATCTGAGATGGAAAATGTCGAGGTACTTTTCTTGTCTGCTGTACAAGGTCCAAGTTTCAGATCCATAAAGGAGTGTGCAGAAGACACATGCTTCGTAAATCTTGATCTTTGTTTTGATGGTTTATCTTTTGTTTTTCGATGCTCGTTTTGTCAGCCTTCCAAATGTTGTTGCTGCTTTCCCTACCCTGATATTGATCTCATGATCAAGTGATAAAGTAGAGCTGCTGGTAGACCCCAGGTAACAGAACTTGTCCACTGTCTCAAGTTCCTTGTCGTTCAGCCATATATGGCCCTGCTCTGCATCTTCTTAGGTAAGGATGGCTGTTTTCTTAACACTGATGACCAAGCTAAAGACCTTGCATGCAGCTGATAGGCGGTCCATCATTGGCGAAGAGAAGGTTTCGTACTGTTGTTTTGTTGATCTTGGTCTTGGCCTTAAGTCGAGCAAGATTGAAGAGCGACCCACCAGTTCTCCAGTGGAGGAAGACATGCCCTGATGACTCTTTGAATGCGTGCTGCAGTAAGACAGCAAAAAAAGTGCTAAAAAGCGTTGGTGCGAAAACACAACCTTGATTTACTCCGCTGTTTGATGTTGAACGGTAAAACAGAATGATGGCCTTCATATCTTCGTGGAATGAGATGATGAGCTGTAGAAGTATTGGGGGACAGCCAATTTTTTCCAGCACCATGTACAGTCCTCATCTACTGACAGTATCAAAAGCGCAGTATGTAATGGCAGTTGTTGCTCCCTGCATTTTTCTTGTTGCTGACGAATAGAAAAGATCATGTCCATTGTTGAGCGGTTTGATGTGAAACCGCATTGGCTCTCTGGTAGGACTCTTTCTGCTAGTTCCTGAAGTCGCTTCAGGATGGTCCTAGCGAAAGCTTTTCCAGTGATGCTTAGCAGTGAGATACCTCTGTAGTTGTTGCAATCTCCTTTGTCCCCTTTGTTTTCGTAGAGTGTAGTGATTTTGACATCTCTCATGTCATGTTGAATTTCTGCTTTCAGCTAACAAGTCGTTAATAGCTTGTAGAGATATGGGAGGAGGGTCTCTTTGTTCTCTTTCAGCACTTCAGTAGGTATGTTGTTATTTCCTGCTGCTTTTCCGCAAGCGAGTTCATCAATTGCAGAGGAGAGTTCTTCTGTTGGTGTTGTATCAAGTTCTGACATTTCGGAGAGCTGAGGAATGGCCTCATGTAGCTGTCTATCAATAAGTCGCTCCTCTGAGTATAAGTCTGAATAAATGTTCAACCCTTCTTTCCATTTGTTTCTTCTTGTCTGTCAGCTGTTCACCTGTTGCAGACTTTAGAAGGGCCACTTTGTTTGCTGTTGATCCAATAGCAACTCTGATGTTTTCATACATTTTCCTGGTATTACCTGTATCTCTTGCCTGTTGGATATCTGAGCATAATTTGTCCCAGTATTGATTGGCGCACTTTCTGGTTTTTCTAGGATTTGTGTTGTGTTCTATCAGGATCTTAAGCCTTTTCTCGAATAGTGGTGCGAATGTTGATGCACTGGCTTCAACCCAGTCCTCCTTGCAAGGTCTTTCTATTCCAAAGGTGATCAATGCAGAATTATAAATTGTTGATCTCATGCTATTCCACATGTTGTCTAGGGATGAGCTATCTTGATGTTGGAGCTTTTCTTTAAAATGTTCTTCGAATTTTGCCTTTAACACTAGGGCTTTGGTATTTCTTATTTTGATCCTAGGTTTCTTTTGTTTTTCAGCTCTTGGTGTTTCCTGTGTGACTATCTTTGCCTTAGCTATAACTAAAAGGTGGTCTGTGTTGCAGTCTACACTGTAGAAGGATCTTGTTTGCTTTACCATGTTGGCATCTTTCTTTCAGACGATGACGAAGTCGATTTGGTGCCAATGGCGTGATCTTGGATGGCATCAAGAAACCCTGTGTCTGTCCTTGCCACTGTAGAAGGTGTTATTGATGCAAAGTTTGTTTTTTGTGCAGAATTCTACGAGTCTCTGACCATTCTCATTGATTTTTTCCAACCCAAAAGATCCAAGACAGGTGGGCCATACTTTGTTTTCAGTACCTGCTCTTGCATTGAAGTCGCCCATGAGAAACAGTTGGTCTGCTTTTGGGACGTTGTTGGTTGCATCCTGAAGTTCCTCGTAAAACTGGTCTTTTTTCTCATTTTCTGTTGTTAGGATTGGGGCGTTGGCGCTGATGAAGTTAGCCTTTCCAGGTTTGGTTTCCATTTCCATGACAGTCATACGTTCGGATATACTTTTGGGGGGGGGGGGTGCTGACCTTGTTCAGCAATCTGTTGTGTACTGCAAAGCCCATACTATGGATTATCCTCTCATCTTCTCCAAGACCCTCCCAGAAGAATGTGTAGCTTCTTTTCCTGAAAGTACCAGAGTGAGCAAGTCTTGTCGCTTGCAGGGCAGTGATGTCTACATTGAGTCATGTGAGCTTCTTGTCTATGATTGCTCTCTTTCTGATGTCCTCTGTTTTCTCCAGGTTGGTAGTGTCCATTCGTTGGTAGTGTCCAATCCGGTCGACATTGTTCTAACATTCCATGTTGACAGTTTCCACGTGATTAGTTTTACTCTTTTTTTTTGCCTGGTACTGAATTTAACGTCTGCCTTTTGGTTTTTGTCCTAGCTCCATGCACCCATAAAAGCAAACAGACGTGGCGGATCAGCACCTTACTGACTGGGGGCTGTCCAGTTTGAGACGGGCGGCAGCTGATCAGTGCGACTGAATAGTCACTCCCGTCGTCAAAGGTGACACGTGGCGACATCCGGTTTCGCCAAATAAGAATGTCTTATAACCCGTAAACTGCCACCTCCCGTGTTTCTTCCCTTGCTCATCACAACAAGGATGAAGTGTCCTCCCCATAGTCATACAAATGGTTTTGTAGCCGTGGTTGAGCTGGGGGTATGATCCACTGTATTTGCTCTTTTACAGCGCCCCCCCCACCCCAGAAATTTTGAAATCTTGAAATCTTGACTAGGCTAAATGCCAGGGCCTGACTGTACGGAGAACGTGCCTTGCCCAATTTGCACGAACCCCTTCTCGACTGTGCTTATTTAGTCCAAAGGAGCGACGAGGTCTATACTTTTGGAACCAGTAGAGTTGCAGCGGCTGTCAGAAGATAGTTCGGATCATTCCTCCGTGTCGACTGCCTTAGGGGCCCTCCCTCCGGATTTGTTTAGAGTTTACTCCCTTAGCCTTTCATACTCCCGTATGCACCTACAAGGCTGTAGGAACAGCTGCAGGTAGTACCATCTACTGCCATTATGGTAGCAACACTAAGGCTGACCTGAAATATTATTATTATTATTATTATTATTAT
>NW_004797940.1:220622-223421 GCF_000002075.1 Aplysia californica | reverse complement strand
CCACAAAAAAACAAACAAACAACGAAACTACAAAAACTTTTAAAAAAAACTGTTATCCGGCCCGCGCTCGGCATTCTCACAGTTATCCGACCCAGTTAGGTGACCCCTGTGCTATGATATATCCAAGATTGCACTGTGTCATGGCCGTCGTCTTTTTTTATCCTTCTATAAAAACATCTTCTCAAAAGCAAACGAACCATGGGGTGCGCCATTCCAGCCAAAGGAAGGGCAAGAAATGTGCTGACTACATGCTGGGATCAGTGCAGTTCTCACAGACACAGTTCCAAAACAAAAATGATCACTTTGTTTTTTCTTTGTGCTTTCTTCTGTTGTGCGGCAAAAGTAACAATAAAACCAAGCAGAAAAGTGTTGTTCTTTGTTGGGGAAAAAAAAAATCATCAAAGAGTTTGGAGTGAAAAACAGCAACAACAAAACAAAACAAAAAACCCACAAACAAAAAAACCCACGCAGCCTAGCTACACCAAAGTGCGCACTGCGCCTTCACCCCCACGCCCATTATTGAGGTTCTATTGGCGCGTCCAACAGCGATCCTGGGAATACGTCAGAGTGCGCAGTCGAGGATATTACCGCACAATAAGTCTATGGAAATAATGAAAAGTCTCTTCGCTTTTTTTTTAACGCTAAAGACGTGAATTCGATCCTGTCTTGGAGAAGTCTATTTTATCGAGAGTATTCGTCTTTCTAGCGGGATTTTGTATCCTTTTCAGCCTGGGGTGACCCTTACAGGGACGGTCTTAGCGTCCCGCCTCCTAAAAGATCACATTATGACAAAAGGGCAACAAAACATCAATACGTGTACCATAATTATGTTTATATACTGGGTAGCCGTTTCTTTTTAGACTCAAAACTCTATATTCTACTTGAAATGTGACAATGGATATGAATAAACTGATCCAAAGACCTAGGTGTCGTTATCGTTACCTGATGCTGGTCAACGTATCGCTGACATATACTGGACAACGTGTCAGATATCATGTCTCGTATGAATTTTTCCATCTCTATCGTCAGTTTTCACCTGCCCGACATGTAAACCGGGGGTAGCTAAAACCAGGTCACATATTATGCGATAGTCAGGTGGGCCAACTCATCGATCCGTTGGATAAAAATTAGATAACAGGCTTGATCCCCTTTTGATAAATTTGCATGAGCATTCCCCGCTGATATTTTGACCCAGTCTACGAGAGCGGCTAGGGAATGTTTACTAGATTGCGATAGAGAACGCTTTACGCTGTGAAAAGCTAGCATGGGCAAGTCAGCGGTAGTAATATTATTACTGTGTGCGTCTTGTTGAATCACATAATAATAATACTGTTTTCAGCGTCACTTCTCTTGCTCAAGGCAAAATTGTTACTGGAGGCTTCCTGGTCAAGCATTTATTAAAATTAAGACACTTGGGGAGAATCTTGTAATATCGTGTATTTGTTTCGCTGTTTTCTTCCTATTTTTTAGAAATAAAATACAACAAGCGCAAAAATCAATTCTTCTGATTTGGACGAACGATTTTTTTCCCTTTAATTTTCTCAAAAACTTCACAATGACTCATACGTGTGTGGGATGAGGCAGACCCTATGGAAAACAAAAAACACGTATTGATATGGGAGCTATAAAACACTTTGCTTGTTCATGCTAGCTTTTTATACAGATAGCTCTTTATATAAGGACTCAACGTACACTATAAATACCTGATCAGCAGAAGATCAAAGACAAAGTTGCTGCACGTTTCGAACGATTGTACACAAATTAGAAACACAAGTTTGTAAATGCCATAGTATGCAACACGTGGTTGCATGCCTTATAGAATTTCAGATAAAGAAAATAGAATAGAAAACTATGTTTGAAGAATGAAGTTGTGCCTACAAACAGTGCATCTTTAAACATTACCGAGTGGCTAGAATGCGAGTCCTCAATGAAATAAGCATTTATTGTGTTCTTCGGAATTCCAGGTGTACCCTGAGGTTCAGTACTGAATCATCCCAAATAGAGCATTTTTTTAAAAAGTAGGTGTTGTTACAACCCCATCGACACTATTTAGACCATTTAAATGACAGGTTTCTTATTCTCTCTTCTCTGACAGGACCATTTCAGCAGATAGACCGAGCAGATACTCGATAGCATTTTCTCTCTTGTCGGGACTCGAACTTGGGTCTTCTGTGTGCATAAAAGTTCAAACTAGTTTCTCATGTAAAGAATGTCTAGAATTGTTTTGTTTTTCTTCGTTCTATATCTGATCAGATTTGACGTTTAAGCTGTAGTCTTTTGATAAACCAAACAATGAGTTTTCAACCATAGATAGATAGATAGATAGATAGATAGATAGATAGATAGATAGATAGATAGATAGACAGACAGACAGGTAGATAGATAGATAGATGGATAGATAGATAGATAGATAGATAGATAGATAGATTTGTCACGGATAGATATCACAGCGGAGACTGCATGTCCACAGTGTATAGAAGTTGCGATAGATAACACCCAAAAAATGACGCTATCGTCAACAACAGGAAAAAGAAGTTTATTAAACACGCCGACGTATTTACTTCTCAGTGCACACACAATTCTGTTTTTCTATTCCCTTATCTGTTTTAGTCTCATTCTTTCTTCCTGTCTGCGAACACACACAAACACGTACAGACAGATGCGCATGCATGCGGATACTCGCACAAATACACACACACACACTCACAGAGTGGGAGGAGGAGGATGTATGAGAGACGGACAGTCAAACGGTCAGCCAGACGCAAACATACAGAGAGAGAGAGAGAGAGAGAGAGAGAG
>NW_004797940.1:217647-220511 GCF_000002075.1 Aplysia californica | reverse complement strand
CTCTCTCTCTCTCTCTCTCTCTCTCTCTCTCTCTCTCTCTCTTTCTCTCTCTTTCTCTAGCTTTCTACCCCTATTCTCTATCTATCTATCTATCTATCTATCTATCTATCTATCTATCTCCGTATTTTCTTTTCTTTTCTTTTCTTTTGTTTTTGTACTAGTTTGTACGGCTTCCAATCCTCAACTTGCCGTCAAAGAACACGTTTCAGCACCTGTTTCTATCGGAGAAGGATTAAAGCTCTCCCCGGGTTAAGGTTTTAATTTTGGGGGAGTCTTTTAAGAACATATTGGGGAACAAAAAAGGTGTGATTATTACACCTACACACACACACACACACACACACACACAAACACACAAACGAATACATGTAGTTGCCCTAAATGAATAGCCTTTTGGATGGTATACAAAAGGGATTGCTGAAGACACAATAGCTGTCTGTCCCATATTTCTTCTTTAGGTGTCAGGTCTGGAGCAGACATTGACGACAATGGTTCTCTTTTCCTTCCTGTTGCTTGTCTTCTTGGCCAGCTCGGTTTTTCTCTTTTCATTGCAAAGCTGTTCAGACCATCTGTGTACATGTACATGTACATGTACATTTTTCTTTGTCTCCCTCTGCTTTTCTTTCCCTCTATCTATCTCTCCTTGCAGCATCAGTTTCTCTAACCCATTAAAATTTGATATATTTACGTGGCAAAACAATCTCAAATGGCCTTTTCTGGTTGTTCTGATTATGGATCTTTCACAACCTGTCATTTGGAGTACTTTTTATTTGTTTCCCTACCCGTCCTTGAGATTCGGAATATTCTCCTTAAATACCACATTACAACGGGCTCCCATATTACTAATTATGGTAGGCTATAATAGAATAGTACTAATAAATAGCATTTGTATAGCGCCTGTCCCTGTGCTTAGTAACGCACTACCAGTATAATTATATTATTACCCCAGCAGACCAAAGAACATTCCGAAACATTCTCAGCTTCCTGGGAAGAATTCAGTACAAACAGCTGATTATAAGCGCTCAAACACAAAAAGACCTGATAAGATCTTTCACAGTCTATAGCTGGATACCGATTCCCACCTGGGTGAAGTGAGGGAAATTCGTGTAAAGTGCTTTCACAAGGACGCAACGTCGGGCCCCTGACGGAATTCGAACCCACGACCTTACTGCTGGGAGTCTGAGGGTCTAACCGTCAAGCCTACGATGCCTAATAGTAATAGTAATATGGAGATTAATTATTTTCTTTATAAAGGACAAAGGCCACCATGAGTTCTACAAGTGACCAGTACCCCGGAGAGGTAGACGAGGCGTACCCCGCCCCTTTCATCGACGCTCCTCCCCCAGTGACCACGAGCAAGCCAGGACAACTGCCACACAGCGAGATACAACGCTTCTTCAAAGAGGTTGTTGTTGTAGTAGTAGTAGTAGTAGTAGTAGTAGTAGTAGTAGTAGTAGTAGTAGTAGTAGTAGTAGTAGTAGTTTTAAATTGCGCATCATCATCATCATCATCATCATCATCATCATCATCATCATCATCATCATCATCATCATCATCTTTTTTCCGTTCTCTACAATAATCCAGTGTTATTGTCTACATCTTTATCCTACTGTTCCCCATCTCCTTGTGGTCGGAATGTAAGTCCCTTATTCTTCAACTTCAAGAACATTCGGTTTCCTTTCTTTATATTTCCGTGTTGATTCCATCAATTCTTTGTGTGTGTGGGAAAGGGGGAGGGGGTAAAATTCGTTTTTGTTTTTTTCAAGGTGCGTCGAAGTCACTTCCAATCTCTTTTTGAATTTTAGGCCTTTCTTAATAATAGTATAATATTTTCTTTGTGGATTTTACTTGTTCGCCAATTTTCATTTTCTATGGTGTCAGACCACTACATTTTTGGGGAATTTTCTGTGCAACCGTTGACAAATACCTGTAGTTCTTTCGAAGTTTGTTTTGTTTATGTGTTTCCATGTTTCCAATCCATAGAACAGAATACACATTGGCATGACTTGACACTAGTGCATAGCCAACATTTTTATCTTGGTTCCTGCTCTTATAATTCGTGATTCCATAATTTCCGTAGTTGTGTGAAAACACTTCTTGCCTTGACAAATTATAAACAGGAAAAGAAGCTTGTTGACATTTTTTTTCCTTAAAAAATGAAACTTGAATCTGCGTACGTCTTATTGGGTAAGAAAAATGAAAATCTGAAGAGGCCAGCATCGTAGGCGCCACGATGATAAATAAATATTATCACGATTTTTTCCCTAGCTGTGAAGACAAGCAGAACTCCTGTATTTCATAAATATATCAAAATTCGGAGTTTCCACATCTGCAATATAGTAACCTTTTTTGCGTTGATACAGGCATAAAACCTACACAAATGGCTATCATGTAACGGACATTAACCCCCCCCCCAAAAAAAAAAACACACCAAAAAAAAAAAATTGGACATGCCTTGCCCTGCTCCTCATAAATGTTTTGTTATGTTTCATTCCCCTGCCCATACATCGGTGGTTATCCGATATGCTCCATACACACCCTGAACGAGCCTCTGAACCGCCAGGCTCTTACAGTACAGACATCTGGTGGAGGTGGGAGCGTTGCCAAAGGATGGTCACTCTGACCCCGATCTGGTTATAGGGAGCATATTGCAGGATAGGCAATGAATGGCCAACTGCTGTTTGAAGTTGGGGCCTTTGCATTTGGATTGTTAAACACATTGCTATAGTAATAATATTGTACTGTAAAAGCATATTTCTCAACTTGGATGGATGGCGGGTTTTTTTTCTTCCCTTCCTTATAGTAGTAGTAGTAGTAGTAGTAGTAGTAGTAGTAGTAGTAGTAGTAGTAGTAGTAGTAGTAGT
>NW_004797940.1:214087-215435 GCF_000002075.1 Aplysia californica | reverse complement strand
ATAATAATAATAATAATAATAATAATAATAATAATAATAATAACAATAACACACACATAATAATAATAATAACAATAACAATAACAATAATAATAAAATAGTAACATGTTTAGTTGTGTGTAACCTGTACTTGAACCCAGGTGCACAGCTCACAAACAGTTCTATTATCAGCAACAATCATAACTGTAATCACAGTGATTCCATCAAGCAGCAACAATTATAATTATAATTACAGGGATTCCATTCAGCAACAACAAAAGGTGCAAGCCAAGAAGAAGGAAAAATCAATGATTACATCAGCACATCAAAGGGAGATGAGTTGGGGGCTAGGCGATCATAAATGATGATGATGATGATGATGATGATTATATGACCGTCTAGGTTGGGGGTAAAGATGAGCGCGGAAGATTCGAACAAAAAGCTTTCAGCAAGTAGTTATCTTTTCATGTTTTCTTTGTCGTTGTTAATATTGCAAATTTTGTCGTTGTCGTTGTTTTTTTTTGTTTGTTGGTGTGGTGTGGGTGTCATTCAGAGAAAGTACAAATATCTGGAAAAGCGATCTTACGCGAAAAGGAGGAGTTTTAAAGAATAATACACGTATTGCATGGAACTAACAAAAACCTATAACTGAATCAAAAGTACAGTGGGAATGCTAATATTTTTTGGTCAATTCTGGGGGGTTCATTTATTTATCTATTTATCTATTTATCTAATTATTTATTTATTTATTTATTTATTTATTTATTTATTTATTTATTTATTTTTCCACCTGTTCATCCATTCATCTAATTCCTTATATATCAATTCTCGTACCATATCAATTAAACATTTAAGTATCAGCGTGAAAAAAAGAAGAGGGTTAGTAAACATTAGAACACAAAAGCATCAATGTTGGGTTAGTGATAAAGCGGATCTTTGCCTTCATCACTTTCATCAAGTGCCGTGAGCTAAACTGAGGGCTTCTAAGCCATTGAACCGGCGTCTGTGTATAAGTGTTTCGCCGCCGCACGCAGAAGACATGTGGTCGAATCCCATGTGGAGAGAATTTTTGTTGAGCATCTCGATCTTTCTGCCCGGGGTGGCTCTCAAAAGCGGGATCGGAGCAACCCGCCTCCTAAATGATCTAATAGATAGCACATGGGGGACCTGACTTCAATCCCAGAGTATCTCGGTCTTTAAAATTCTTATTTGATGTTGTATCTCTCTTAGCCCGGGTTGTCCCTGACAGGCAGGGTCGAGAGCCCTCCTCCTAAATGATTTAAACAGTGTCATTTAGACGTAAAAGCATCTAAATTTAAATTAAAAGAAAAAAGCGACTGTTTCTTGTTTTCCGAGGTGAATGTATGAG
>NW_004797940.1:209437-212792 GCF_000002075.1 Aplysia californica | reverse complement strand
CTACTACTACTACTACTACTACTACTACTACTACTACTACTACTACTACTACTACTACTACTACACCCCCCCCCACCCACAACATAAACACACACGCACAAATTCACTTATACACACTCACACAAACACACACACACACACACAAACAAACAAAGACACACATACCCTCACTCACAGGCTAACAAACACACTTTTTAACCCACACACATACACACACACATACACACACATACACGCACATACACACTCACACACACACGCACACACATTCGGATTAAAATCGAAATCAATCCTAAAAAAAGCCCCCAAACATCAACAGCGCGAATCTCAGACACTAACATTCTAATCGACATACATGGTTCTACAAACAGTTCCGAAACAAAACGTTTATCACTCAACCCCACCACCCAGCTCAATGGTTGCTTTCACCCCACACGCGGTTATTCTGTTTTTCTAGATGAGCATACACGCCTCACGACAGCGATGAATTCCGGATACCCCTCAACCTCTGCAAACCAAATTACTCTCTTGCATGTCCACTCAACGACTGTTTATGTTGGAACGCTGTATGTATTACTAACGGTGAGCATGGTTGACCTCTTCACTTGTCTACAGGTATCACGGGACATTTGCCGCCGGAGTGGAAGATGTCCACGTGATTGGCTGATTTTCTGCGTCAAGGAAAAAGGGGGTTTGTGAGGGGGTATGCGATGCGTCTTCATGCGAGGAATAAATTTCATGTTCAGAACATGATCTTGAAGGGAAAAGAAGGGAAAGAATACAGGTGTTCTGGGGATGTGGACTATCTTAGAATGTACTTTCCAGAACCGGTGTCTGTGGTGCGATGGCTAGGCACTTCGCCATCACACGCAAGAGTCTGAAGTTCGATTCCAGAGGGGGGAGATTTTTGTTGAGTATCTTGGTCGTTCTGCTGAAACGTTGTATCCCTCTCAGTGTAGGTTGGCCCTGATAGCCTGTATGGTCGAACTGCGCCTCCAAAATGAATGCACGTTCGGTCAATGTGGCCATGAAAAGTTTACTTCAATGCTTCCAGATAATAATTTAGAGGCTAGGGCGTTGTTTCTAATCGACAATATATCCATAGAAAAAATACCTTACCCCATTTTTTTTTGCAGAAGAATGCTTGACCACCCGTTGAGATAGACGATGAAGTGAATGATGTTGTCAACGAGGAATGGAAATTATTAGTTATTGTGAGAAATGAAATAAACCGGCCCGGCAAGGGAGTATTTGAAAAGTGTAGGGATTCTGAAAACAGCCATCGTAAAACTAAACTTTCCTCTCAAGAGATTCAGAACAGTTTTTAGATTTAACTTTCAAAACACCGTATGGAGAGGATTAAACTTTCTGTCTCAGCCAAGACAATACCAGAGACGGTGTCATTCAGATGCCTTGCTCATTTTATCACTTCTTAAAGACCCCTGGATTTGAGATATCCTGCCATTTGTTATCAACACCAACGGGCAAACGAAAAAACCATAATGGATAAGATAAGTCTGGATTATATGAGACGTTTTTATGCTTGCAGCATGCTGTTATTTAATACACGTCTATGAGATAAGCGTAAGCTATTCTGTAATACAAAAATGTGATTTATCCAGGTTCCGCTATTTGAGTAGTCTTCCAGATGACACGAATTTATAGAGAAAGACGCACACACTCACACACACACACACACACACACACACACACACACACACACACACACACACAAACAAACACCGATTCACTACTCAAACACATGCACATTGAAACATCGACTGTCAGCCAAGACAATTGCACAGATATCTTGGGTTCACGAATGCTCTTTTGGGAATTCAATCCTAAGTAGAAAACTCCACCACAAACCATTTTCATCCGAATTCACAAGGAGCCTGAAACACCAGTGTTGTACTCAGTTTTGTCCGGAGGAGGAAAGCGACCTTCAAAAGTGTAACAGACGTAGGTTCTTTAACAAGCCAACATACATTAAAATGAATAAACATCCGTTTTCTTACCTCCTTTACTTTTTTTTTTTGGCAAGTGTTTTACGGCGCTCGCAACAGCATAAAGATCATATGAGCGCTCAAGACACATTAAACATTTTCAGTTGGTAGGAAATTTTGAATTTTGCTTGGGTGGCGGCCGAAACTTTCTCTTATCGATTTTGGACCACCAAGGGATCTTTAACGTGCGCAGCTTGCACACGCGACCTCCGAAAATTTTCGCCCTTGTCCGAGAAGGCTAGGTGTACATCTTTCCTACCATAAGATAGGGGGTGTGGCTTATTGACAGCAGTAAGAAGGATCCTTAGCTCCTTTTCTCAATTTGTGAAAACTGGAAATTTAGTCAACCACCGGTACAGACTGCATGCATTGTTGTGATTTTTGTACACCCCCATCGACACAATTTAGATCATTAAGGAGGCCGGCTTATTCGACCCTCTGTTTCAGAGCTAACCTAGGCTGAGAAGGAGATACTCTCTCCCTATACTGTCAGGCACATAAGGCGGAGAGCAGTCGACGCCACGCTTGTCTGTCTCGGGCCACTTTCTCTAATTTCGGCACATCTAGGCCCTGGGTGAGTGCCTCATTTCTTTTTGTGCCTCTATAGCTTCCAGTTGGTCTTCCCCGCTTTCTCTTTCCGGTTGGTTTCCAACGCCATGTCTGATAGGGCAATCTCGTCTTCGGCATTCTCAGAACATGTCCCAAATATCTCCATCTTCTCTTTTTATTATTGTGTTGATATCTTCAATTCCAGCTCTTTCCAACACCTCATTATTTGTAATAAATTCATTCCAATTTATCAATAAAATAGACATTCGATTAAATTACTGTAATTCTAGGGCAGTGCCTTGTCCTCCAAATTGAGCCAAATTGTGTGCTTTATAGTGAATCGGAATTACGCCAGAATGCCCTATCAAAGATCTTATACATGATATACGTACTGTCCCTAACAGTAACAATCTAAGTTGTAAAAACTGTGTTGAAAGGGGCATAATACAAATTAATATATATTTCAAAGAAGACAAGTTTCAGTGTTTAAAATCTGATATCACTGTAAAAATTGAGAGCCCATTATGTTTAAGTTAAGAGATGTCAATACTTTTGTGGTCTTTGAGAATTGCAACACAGTGATAAGAGAAAGGGGAGACAGGACGAAGACATGGATAAAATGACAGAAGAATTATATATGCCTGCAATTAGATCTGCGCTTCATGTTCGAGAAATAACAGTTATTGTCGAGACGGCGGGAATGAAGGGAAAAGCTTTGTCGGAAATGAGGGAGGAAGGGAGGGAGGAAGAGAGAGAGAGAGAGAGAGAGAGAGAGAGAGAGAGAGAGAGAGAGAGAGATA
>NW_004797940.1:206412-207944 GCF_000002075.1 Aplysia californica | reverse complement strand
ACAGAAGAGAGAGAGAGAGAGAGAGAGATCTGTGATCAGTAAACAAAAAGCAGAAAATATTCGTAAGTCAGATGAATACAAATTAATGTAAATATACACAACAGCACATACAGACATGGCAAATTACGTTTTCTGAAGGTACCTTCGTTCAAGGCTACTAGATGGATGCACTCTGGAACACAAGATACGTGCCCACTGAATACTGTCCTTAACTAGCAATTTAAGCTAATTTGGGAGCTAGTTTAGGAGGCGAGTAAGTTATTTAACCAAAATTGCTGGCGGGTTTTGCTGGGGTCAAGCATAGACTTGTGCACTCTATTATCCCAGACGGCGCACTGTGAAGTAATTCCAGTGCACTGTGGAATGCACAATTTTACTCAATTTGGAGCCAAACCGCTAATATGGGGTTATATCTACCCAGTATCTAGTTTTGAGAAATCTGACATCAAAGATTTTTTTGGAGTTTCACATCATGTCGGGATTTGATGTCAAGTGTTTGAATATCTTGATAATGACTCCGAATAACCTCACGATTTTAATACAGCAGATTGATCATTTGGTTTCTGACTTAATGGTATTAGTAACACGAAACAGCGAAAAATGTCAGATAGAACGTTGTTATCCTGAGGTAGCGAAATGAAGGCCACGGCGGGAAAGTGGCCGAGCGCACTATAGCTACATGTAAAGGGCATTTTTCCCCACCATTTGCATGTCCGTGGTGTACACGCTCCGTAGCGATTTTTCCCCCTCATATATACAAAAGAGGGGCTGCCATATCAGTGCATGGTCTGGAATAATATTATAATTCGAGTCTATGCCATAGACTCACAATCTGAAACTATTTTGAAAATGGCTTGACGTCCATATCTGAGGGCTGCAGATGGGTGGTTTGGGATGAGGTGGATGGTGTTTCCCTTCCTATCTTACAAAGTAGAATATCTTGACTAGCGTTTGATATTTTAGAAATTTAAAATGTGTGTTTATTTTCAAGATGGCCGCCGTCACCACGGCAGTGAGTAATAATATAAGTCATGAATAACACCCCAAATCATTTCGCACCTTTGCATTGAGTCTTACTATGCTTGATTAATTTATTTAGGTGAGTGAATAAAACATTTCATTTAGTTCACCAGATCTCCCCCTTAAAACTGATTCAGCGATAGAAGGTGGATCGGGGAGGGGTGGGAGGGTTCTGATAAAGCATCCACATACTACGTTACTCCACCCCCCCCCCTCCACCTGGAATGAAGAAAAAATGCTCCAAGTGAGATCAAACAATTTTTCCTATAAATTGTGTAAGTCCGAAACGAAGGTACTGAAGAAAAGTAGCCAAGAAGAAAATTTCCTGTTGCCCAGGAGGTATTTAGACTTCACTAAAGTTTACCACAGTCCACATTTTCTGTTTCTTTCTATTTAGATATTTATAATTCACTCTATTTTGATGTAGAATCTAAGTCAACTCTGTTTAGAAACATGACTTCACTCCTCGACTCAAAAAGCTGCATCATCCTCTAGATTAGCAGTCGTTCTAA
>NW_004797940.1:200560-204236 GCF_000002075.1 Aplysia californica | reverse complement strand
TGCTCCGACTTCTGAAACCATTGCTTCATTGGAGGTCGAGTGAAAACACACACAAAAAGTGGTTTTTTTGTTAGTGTGTAGGGCGGTTTTTTATTTTCGGGGCGGGGGTAACTCAGTTAACCAGGAAATGAAAAAAATGAGAAAAATGAAAAAAATTCAGTCTCTTATCTCGTTAAGGACACTCCTCACTCATTTTTAAAAAAATGCCCATCAAGCAATTTTCTTGAAAATCACTCTTCTTTTAAAGCTTTTCAAGCTTGTCGAACGAATTGCACAGTTACTAAGTAACTTGCAGAAAAGGAAAGTGTTGGTATTTATAAATGTTGAACTCACTAATACAAAACATAATATGATATTACATCAAAACATTATCGTTGTGTTAGCTACCTGTCTATTTAGAAGATCTTCATGCACATCCAACTGCTCTTGATCTAAAAAGTTTAATTGATTTGATATCGTTGTTGGGGTTGCACCACCCCCTCCCCTTTTAACACTGTAAGGTTATTCAAGAGGTTAGCGGGACCTCTCGACTTAGCGTCCATCTCCGATAGGACCTAACGAAAAGAGTGGAGAGCCTTAAAACTGCATAAAAGCCAACCCAAGTTCAGAACTTCCCGTTGGGGATTCAAACCAAGTCCACCCACTTGGCAATCCAGCTTGATACCATCTGGGCTAATAGTGCTCCCCGCTTGATGGGAAAAATAAAGAAGAAAAAAAAAAGCACTTGTCTTCCCAACTGTACGATTGAAAAAACCGGAACACAAGCAGCTGCTGCTCTCTCTGAACACGAAATAAAAACATTTCCACTTTCCTTTTCTCCGCACCTCCAGTCAATACCTCCCCTCAATCTCAATAACCCCCTCAATCCCTTCTCGCCTTTTTTTACTCCCCATACTGACTCTTCAGGGTCTCCAATTAAGCGCAAACATTCCCTCTGATGGGTAAAACATGCACCCACTCCTTCCTCCCCAAGTTCCCCTTTTACACCAGAGGCGCGAAAATCCCTCCTCTCATGTCAAAGCATGTGGTTTAGCAGACCACAGAGTGTGAGCTAAGTTAAACAAACGTGTCACGACACGAGGGAATCAGGCGCTCGTCAAGTTTCGGGTTAATGGAGTTATTGGTATCACCTTTTTTATTTGGTTAGTGTTTTACGGCGCTCGCACGCAACTGCATAAGGTCATATGAGCGCGCGGGACACATTAAATATTTTCAGTTGGTAGGAAATTTTGAATTTTGCCTGGATTGCGGCCGAAACCTACTCTTATCGATTTTAGACCACCAAGGGATCTTAAACGTGCGCAATTTGCACACGGGACCCCCTAGATTTTTTGCCCTTGTCCAAGATTTTTCCTACCTGAAGACAGGGGTGTGGATGAAAGACAGCACTGACAAGGAGCCAAGAAGTAGCAGTAGAAAGGCAGCAGAAAGAGTCAGGAGCCCAGAGGAGATGGCACAGGAGGTAAGGGTGTGGACAGAGAGGGGAGACGAAAGCTGACGACAGAACATTGTTGGAGATCAGGAAAGGAGGTGAAAGGAGACAATTTTAGAGAAGAAACATTTTCCATCGTTACCCGGATTCGAACCCGGGACCTTTGACTGAGAGGCGAACAGCTTAACCTCTAGACCACGAGAGCCCCCTGCATCAACCTGAAACCTTTTCCCCCTTTGGTTTGCTTTAGTTGAAAAATAAATCATACAACAAAATACCTTTCTTGAAAAGAAGTTGAGGTACTTGCGATTGAAGGCGGTGGGGGTTGCTTTGTGTCAGAGTCCAATTTAAAAAATAAATTAGATAGTAATAATTGGCCTTCATTGTTTGATGACTTTCAAAGTTTGAGTGTCCTTGAAAACTGCAAATTCACATTGTTTACCTTTCATCAACGTTTTTTGGGGAAAATCCACACAAATATGTGTTTTTAATGGTGAACATAAAAGGTGTTGAGCTAACTCTTTAAAACGATAAAAATTGCCTGACGGGCAGAACACAATGTTGGTCTCTGAGATTTCATTATTTTGACGAGCGCTTGATTTCACCACGATGCAAAACAAACCACAAAGAGGTAAAATAGTTCCCTGTACGTCAGAGCGGAAATTCGCTTATTCAACAAGAGACGACTCTAGGGCCGGCCCGGGCTGGGTTGGGATTCGGACCGGCTAGTGTATTCATATAAGCGGTGCCCACTGCGGATGAGATCGGGTCGGGTGTGATCGCCCGACCCGTCGCCTGAAAACAAATCGTTTGATTTTGAGGCGACGAGTCGGGCGCGATCGGCGTGCTAGGATAGTCGCTTTGCGCACTCAATCTGGCTAGCAAACCGTCCCGACCAGACCCGATTCCCCAATGCGCATCCGTATAATCGATGAAACCGAATGAGTTTGAGCAGCCTTTGGTCTAAACATGATAATTATGATTCCTCTAGCTTTAGAGCCAAGTCTGTTACGTATCACTGAGCAGGTCAAAGTGCATCATCATCATCATCCGGTGCCTTGCCGACTTGCATGGGCGCTCATCGACCTCCACTTCACTCTGTCTTGAGTTGAAACAATGGTGTCTGTCGTTCTTGCTGTTCCCACCCATGTTGTCAGCTTGTCCAGTATCTTTTCCCTCTTTCTGCCTCTGCCTCTCTTTCCATCCAAGCCGCCGGTTGTTACACCATTGTTCGCCAATGCTTCCTTCCGCATTGTGTGCCCAATGAACTTTGGCTGCCGCTTTCTTACATTCGTCATAAGCTGTCGTCTGCGATTTGCTTCAACCAAGACTTCTTCCTTTGTTTTTTTTAGCTGACCATGGGATACGCAGCATGCGTCTTATGAACAGCAACTCTGTCGCCTCAATTGTTCCTTCCAGCTGTCTATTGATTGTCCATGTTTCTCACCCGTATAAAAGGATGGGCTCGATGTAACTTTTCAGTACTATTTTTCTTGATTCCAGTGAAAGATTGATGTTTGTAAATATCTGTTTCCTTTTATGGAATGTTGCTTTTGCTTGGCATACTCCATCCTAAGAACATTTATTTTTATTCGACAGGAATAAATCATTTTAAATTATCAGTAAAGCAAAAAGCTCCCCCCCCCCCCTTCCAAAATAAAAGCAACGAAGCCAACTAACTAAAAAAAACCCAAAACAACCTCAACAAAATTCATTGAAAAAAACCCACGAGCCAAGTCAAAATTGTTGAGCTGAATTTTGTTACCACGAGAGGTATTTCCCTGAGAAGTGGCATTTGAAAATGACAGAGAAAAACAAACAAGTTTGGAGCGGGTCATCCGAGTCCTGTTGAGCCAAACTGGCATCAGTTCAAGGAATTCTCTCCAGTTTTCACACTGCCATTCTACAGACCCTACAAAAATGAGGGAAGGGTTGCCTAAGTTTGCACATTAAATCTCTGCGAGCTTGGTCTTTCTCCAACTTTTTCTGCCAACAAAACTACGTTGAAATAAGAGTATTTCTAAAACTGCTGACTGAAAGAACAATGGCTGTGATTTTTAAGGCCCACTATAATGAAATTCGTTCCAAATGACTTTAATTATAAAAAAAATGATGAACAGAAATTGATTAATTAATGGCTGTGTTACTTATTTCTTCTTGTGAGTTTGACAAACAGCCTAATCTGTGACTTTAGTTAAAGAGAGAAAGGAAGACAGAAAGAGAGAGAGAGAGAAAGAGAGAGAG
>NW_004797940.1:197801-200460 GCF_000002075.1 Aplysia californica | reverse complement strand
TTATTATTATTATTATAGTTAAGAGTAAAAACATTGAGATTTACGATGTGGAGTTAGTCTTGGTGTTAGTTTAGTTCTTCGTTTGGTGCCTACGCCGCGAGATCCCCTCAGGCCTAGCTCAGGGTCTTCTGGCCGGCAGGACACAATCCCTCATTCCCAACGCCTCGCAGAGAGTGTGTAAGTTTTGGAGATAAGTTGTCATCTGAATCCCTAACATTTCGTTACCATAGAACTACAATATTCTATCTGCTCAATACTCAGTTTTGAGAAATTTGACGCCAAAAATTCTGAGTTTCACAACATGTCAAGCTTTTTCGAATCCATGTCTTTCGATGTCTTGATAACAGCTCTGAATTATTTTATGATTTTGATAGAGCATTGTACATTGATTTCTGGCCCCATGGTCTAAGTAAGTAACTCAGAACGGCCAAAATTGTCAGATAGAAATTATTTATCCCAGGGTAGCGATTTAATAAAGGTATGCCGAAAGTAAATCTAATGACGTTGCTAGTGTTTGTTTCCCTTATCCTGTTCTACTTACAGACTTTCAAAAACAAATAAAAAGTGTGGATAAGTATGTCTGAAGATGTGTTGCTTTGATCCTGCCTGTCAGGTCCGCCCCAGGCTCAGTGAGATACAGTATCCTAGTGGAAGAACGGAGACAGTCGATAAACTCTGTGGGATACAGTATCCTAGTGGAAGGACGGAGACAGTCGATAAACTCTGTGGGATACAGTATCCTAGTGGACGGACGGAGACAGTCGATAAACTCTGTGGGATACAGTATCCCAGTAAAAGGATGGGGATGTTTGATAAAGTAGACATCTTCCACGTGGGAATCAAACTTATATCGTTTGAATGTGACGGTGAAAAGCACATCTACTATTAGTAGCAACTACATGGATGCTTGTGTGAAAATGGTGTTTGGAGGAAACAAGAGAAAGGGGTAAGAAAAGGGTGGAAGAAAGGCTTCCCTTTGGTTAGTTTTGTTTTACTTATAGGTGTTTTTACGCCCTTATCGTCACATTTTGATTAAATTTAGGAGGCAGGCTCCATCCCTGCTTGTTAGGGTCAATCCGGGCTGAGAGGGATACAACGTCCGCCTTGCAGAATGACCCAAATACTCGCTAAAAATTCTCCCCACGTAGGAATCAAACTCGGGTCTTTTCTTTTTGACCGCGTGAAGCGCCAAACCGCTACACTCCAGAAGCCGGTCCTCAGAGTGTTAACAGATAACGAAATCTCTGACAATGTTTATGTGACACTTGAATAAAAATGCTTGAGCCTCAGGGCTTATATTATTATAGCTTTTCGCCCTCTTTTTGGACTCCATTTCGTTTTCTCAACACTCTCGTAAAAGACGTAATAACAACGGGGGTTTGAGAGTGACAGGCCCAGAGGTTCCAGTGTTGACACTGCTTGTCCCTCTCTATGCTATATGCTGTGGACGAGCCTGATAAAATGAGAAGTGGTTGTTCAGTGTCGGGGAGTGACGGACGCTTTGTTGTTGGCATAGCCTTGTGCCTCCATGAACTCAATCTCAGCGTTTTTAAAAGTCTGTTTCCTTCGTCCTTTCTTTCATTCGTCCTTTCTTTCTTTCGTCCTTTCTTTCTTTCTTTCTTTCTTTCTTTCTTTCTTTCTTTCTTTCTTTCTTTCTTTCTTTCTTTCTCCCTTTTTGTCTTTCTTTCTGTCTTTCCTTTTGTCTTTTTGCCTGTTTTTCTTTCTTATACTTATTTGATTTTTGCCTACAGCGAGTCAGAGTATAAAGCTAGGCAGACATAAGGCTTGTTTGCTTGTTTGTTTGTTTCATTGTTTGTTTGTACATTTGTGTTTTTTCTTTTTCTCTTTGATTTTGCTTTTAGCGTGCCAGAGTACAGGCAAGGCAGAACTAAGATTTGGTTGTTTGTTTGTTTGTTTGCTTGTTCCTTCATTTTAGTTTATTTGACTTCGCCTTTTATTAAATTGTCAGAGTACAAGACAGAAAGAACTCATTGCTAGACAAGCCAAGAGGTAATTACGGTGAGAACTTTGTGGGCAGCCATACAGAAATACAGAAGCATATATATTATAATACACACACACACACACACACACACACACACACACACACACACACACACACACACACACACACACACATACACACACACACTGTTTCTTTCTTTCTGTCTTCCTCCATCTTTCCTTTTGCTCCACACACATAAACACAGCTCGTTTTTAAACACCCTTCCTCACACCTGCAGACAGTGCAGAGGTGAAAAGAAGAGTCAGTTCTCTGCCCGATGAGCGAGTCTTCAGAAAAAGGAAATAAATGCTATCGGTCGACGTACTCATACTTTAAGTTGCCCCCCTCTCTCTCTCTCTCTCTCTCTCTCTCTCTCTCTCTCTCTCTCTCTCCTCCCACCCCAGTCACCCCATTGCCCATGGTCTTGCTTCTTTGTTTGTGAATTCCAGTGTCTAGAAAAAATATCCCCTTAAAAGTAATGGCCAGCATAACAGTAGTACCTCTACCCTCTCATCCCTTTGTCTAAAGAGTCGCTTTATGCAGTTGCGAGCCCTGTAAAACCTTCCTAAAACTGAAAAAAAAAGTCGCCTTGTCTTTCATGAATTCCAGTAACTCAGAAAGTCCCTTCAAGGCAATAACCACCATGGAAATACC
>NW_004797940.1:193595-195785 GCF_000002075.1 Aplysia californica | reverse complement strand
GGGAAGTGAGGAGGGGGGGTAGAGATGGAGAGGGGTGGGAGGGGGGTACGGTCCTTTATCTGTGAACTGTGAAGCAAACGAGATTGAAAACGAGGCGTAGAGACATTTGAGTGACAGCCCACAGGCGTGAACTGACCATTATTACCCTCCCATAAAACCCCGGCTTTGTGCTACAGCCTTCGAGGGACTCCGGGTGAGCAAGAAAAAGTGTGCTGATAACGAGCGCGGCGTTTGAGCACCAAAGACCGCTATTTATCTTCTTCCCTTGACGGTATTTCGTTGTGTGTGTATTTTTCTTCTTTCACTCCCCACCCCAACTAGTAGGAACAGGTGTTTTTATGGTAAGACCTCTTGACCTTCCGGTTCTCCCTCCTCCCCCCCCCCCTTCTCCACAACTCTCCATCATTACTCATTCACATACACACAAACGCAGGGAGAAAAAAAGATACATGTCCAATGTACTCATGCACACACGCACGCACGTTCGCGCGCGCGCTCGCACACACAAACACTCTCTCTCTCTCTCTCTCACACACACACACACACACACACACACACACACACACACACACACACACACACACACACACACACACACACAAACACATCATAAACATTACCTCAAATCGGCAGCCTAGCAATCCGTTAACCCGTCACTTTATTATCCAGCCCGCCTTAACTCTGGCCTTCGTCACCACCTTCCACCACCACTACAACTACAAGCATACACGAACAACTGCCCGAGACATGCACAGAAAATCCAGCGAGCGGGTAAGATCTACACCCTAGCGCCCACAACAATCCCTGTTCATTGTGTCGTGGCGACAAGCCTTGTGTGCTACTTAAGCAGGAATTATGGACTGCGGATCGATAACTTCGACACGCTTCCGTTACCAGTCACTACGAGTTAGAATAACACTGAACTAGGCTTTCTCAGTTACTGAGAAGGCCTAGCACTGAACCAAAGGGCGGTGTCGTTGCCTTCTGGGGGCTCAGTTTGCCCCATGTGTAGGTGTAGGCAGGCCTTTAAAAGTACCCTCTTACGTGCTGGGAAAAGCAGCCAGCCAGCACAAACGCTTCTCAAATTTGTATTATAATATATCAACTCAAGGACCACTTTAGATTATTAAAATTTTCAGGCAGGGGGTATGTGCTTTCATTTTTGAAAATTGAAAATGGTGTTGAAAAGAAAGCAGGAGATAGAGTAGGTATGAAAGGTAAACCTATCGTAATAAGAATCTGATAACTTTGGGGTCTACGTTACAGCCCACAAGTAGAATACGTCCCACCAGCTGAGAATTTCTCTCATATTAACTGTGACATAACTGTCCGAAATGCTTTTGTTAAGATTTAGGTTTCAAGCTAGGGGCGGGGAGCGGGGGCGTGGGGTGGAGGGGGAGGGGTGGCGGTGAAACATTCAGGTGTTTTACACCCCAGCCGATACAACTGAAGTCTCGTAGGAAGCGGGCTTTGACCTTGCTTGTTAGAGCCAACTTGGCCTGAGAGGGATACAACTAAAATGTACCCAGCAGTGAAAGACCGAGATACTCGATAAAAATTCTCAACACATTGGAATGGAATTCAGGTCTTCTGCATGTGGCTATGAAGTGTCTAACCGCTACACCACTAGCACCGGTTTGGGGTTGAGAATATCGAGTACCTATGACGTTCCTGCTTGGTTGAAGGCTAATAGCACAGTATAAATTGAGCTGATTCGAACTGGGGCCCTCCTCATCAATGTAGCTCAGCATGGTACATATCGTATCACCAACTTCTAGCTGAGATTACGGAACTGTGCCCCCTCTGTCCCATCCAAAAATAGCAGACAGACGTCGTTTGTGACGGCGAAAGCCGCGCCCACCGCCACTACACACCCGAGTTCATAAAAGTACTAGACCTATCAGTCAGCGAGCAAATAAACGAGGATATCAGTGGATATATTATAGGCTCTAGGTCGTCACATCAGACTCGCGACCTATCCCTTATCGCGCCCTCTCCTAGTCGCAGGTTCATCAAACGTTCACAGCGCCGTGGCTATAGCTTGAAACTCAAAAAGTCCCAAAATTATTGTTTAACATCCTCACAGCCAAACTTACTTGTTCTATCTATCTATCTATCTATCTATCTATCTATCTATCTATCTATCTATCTATCTATCTATCTATCTATCTATCTATCTATCTATCTATC
>NW_004797940.1:190409-192246 GCF_000002075.1 Aplysia californica | reverse complement strand
GAGAGAGAGAGAGAGAGAGAGAGAGAGAGAGAGAGAGAGAGAGAAGAATGCACATTTCTCTATGTATGCACAAGTGAGGACGTGCGAGACCGCATGTGTGCATGCCATTGTGTTTGTGTCTTTCATGTGCCAAAAAAGGTTTTGCAATCATTGTACTGTATGGTTCCCTGGAAGCTAAGATTCATTCAGAATGCTACCAGGACTGTTTGGGGCAATAAAATAGATTATAAAGAGCATAGAGCTTGCTGCTGAGCAGGAATTTGTGATTGGGTGATTGAAGGGCGCTGGGGGTGTGGTTTACTCCTTCTTACCTAACAAACATCTATCGTCCTTGTCTCTCCTCCTTCTTCGGTTTTTTTTGGTGTTTGTTACTCTCTTGTAACCCATCTATTCTTTGGCATTTATGTGACCTTGTTGTGTTGCAAGTGCCTTAAAATATCACACACACACACACAAAGGAATTTGTGCTGAATTAGTACCATCATCTTGGCCTTGTGTGAATAGGGTCCAACCAATAGGAAACTAAATTTTGACCGAAAAAAAAAGTTTCCCTCCTTTAAAAAAAAAGAGAAATCACACCACATGGCGAGAACTACGGAGTTTTAACTGAATTAGAATGGATGCTTTTCATATCCGATTCGTGCATTCATATATAGCGTTCTTATGCAGTTACCAGCGACGTAAAACTTTTTTTCCAAACGAAAACATCCGATTTCCCAGGGCTTGTAGTATGGGTTGCAACTCTTGGTGAAGTTTTAGACAGTTCATGGCTAGGCCTAGTTACTTCCCTTGTGTACATTTCAAGCTCGGCTTGTTTGCGACGGTTGTGATCAAAGACATCAGTTTGCCCCGTAGATCTAGAGTGATCTCCTTTTTAGACCTAGATCCAGGTCTAGTAGTGAAAATCTGTGGTTTGCGACAGGCTTTGGGGCGGGTCAGTGTGTGTCTTCCAAAACCAGTTAATAGTATACGCCCGCACATAATATACTGACTCATACATAAATACATGCGTGCACATGCAAACGCTCTTATGTCTTTGTTTTTGTGCGCTTGTACATATATTATTTTTTAAATGTGTGTGTGTGTGTGTGTGTGTGTGTGTGTGTGTGTGTGTGTGTGTGTGTGTGTGTGCGTGCGCGTGCGCGTGCCAGTGTGTGTATTGATTTAGCAGGTTGCAACACAATTAGGTTATCCATTATAAGTGCCGAAGGTAACGGGTAACAAACACAAAAAGAATGAAGAGATAAGGACGATAGATATTTGATAAGAAAAATGTGCGTGTGTGTGTTTGTGTGTTGTGTGCGTGCGTGTGTGTATGCGTGTGTGTGTGTGTGTGTGTGTGTGTGTGTGTGTGTTGTGTATGTGTGTGTGTTCTGATTCAGTAAGAGTCTTACGGCACTTGCAACACAATTATACGTTCTATAAGTGCCAAAGATAAGAGGTGTTGCAAAGGAGTAACAAACACAAAGCATGAGGAGAGATAAGGACGATATTTGGTCGCTTTTAAATAAAAAACAAGCGGGTAACCCAGATTTCGGGGGGTTTCCAGAAATCTTAACCTACACCAAAAGTGGGCATTGCCCTTCCTATAGGAGAAGTTTGGTTTAATTGGGGTGTATATTTGTTTGGTTATAGAGAAAACCCCCCTTGTCTTTTAAAGAAACTGAATAAGGGGCAAAACCTTTACCTTCGATTTTCTCAAAACAGCATTTTTCGGGATAGCCCCATTGTGCTTAAAGGCGACTGCCAGGGGTCAAGGGGCGGGGATGAATCAGGAAAGAAGGTATGTGTGTCTGCGGGCGAGTGTGTGTGTGCCTGTGTGAGTGTGTGTGTGTGT
>NW_004797940.1:169256-188361 GCF_000002075.1 Aplysia californica | reverse complement strand
GTGTGTGTGAGCGCGCGTGTATGAGCATGCGTATGCATGTATGTGTCTGAGTCGCATCTATAAAAAATAATTCACAATTACAAATACAACAATCCCAGGAATTACATGACAAAAATGAGAGATATAATGAAGTCCAGGGACAAAGTCCTCTGACATTGAGAGAACTTCATGTGCAGCATTGATCTTCAAAACCAACAACATAACCAACCGCACATTGACAACAACAGCAGCAACAAAAACAACTAGACAACTAAAACTGCAGACAACAACAACAACAACCATAACAATGGCGACAACAGATTTCAACAGACAACACAGTATGGCACACAAACAAAATTCTCTACAGAAACCCTCATGTGACTCATTCCTGTAAGCACCTGTCTCCCCTTACAACAGACATCGGATATGTTAGAGGGCTCCGGGCCAGAACTCTATGATGTATGTCATCCATCTAGGAGGTAAACGTTTTTCAAAATATTCAATATTTTGACCATTTGACTAGAAACAACCCGAGGGTTGTTGGTGGGTTCTCTGCTGTGGTTTGTTTCTCCTTTCCTATCAAACACATAAATCGTCCTTTGAATCTCTCCTCCTTCTTTTTGTGTTTGTTACTCTCTTGTAATATCTCTAATCTTTGGCACTTATATGACCTTATTGTGTTGGAAGTGCGGTAAAACACTTACTAAACAATTAAAACAAGAAACAACCCTGAAAACGACTATGGTCCAACCTGTCGTGTAGATGGCGAAAGACACACAGTGCAGCCTTCTATGAAGATAACTTAGTGCAGTGTAAGCAACTGCCTATAAAACACTGTCTGAAGATTATCTTTCGGGAGGATGCTCAGGCGCTACTACATTTTCTTGAAAAAAAAGACAAACGTTCTAAACTCAAAACATAACTTCTACATAAATTTGTTTCTTACTGTTTTTATGTTGTAGCTTAGTTTAAATAAGAGTTTTAGAGCACTTGTTAGACAAATAGGTCATATAAGTGCTGAAGATTATATTATAAGTGTTACAAGAGAGTAACATACAACTAAAAAACAAAAAACAACAGGAGAGACTAGGATGATGACAGATGTTTGATAGGAAAGAAGGAGCAAACCATACCAGAAACATTATTGTTTAAATAGGCCTACAGTCGAACCAGCACTAACTGCCGCCTGTACTTGTATCAGACAATCACCTGTTTAAACAACAATTTCCTCTGTTGCGTATTTTTTTAGACTATAATGTTGACACTGTAAAAAGTCCACCTGTCTAAAACAACCACTTTTCTCCTCGACAAAGGGGAGACATCTTAGATAATTTCAACTGTCCTGGCATTGATACTAAGTCAAGTCACTGAGGCAGAAAAGAGCTCTCACCTTATTGAAAGAGGTACAAGAAGACACACACACATACACACACACACACATACACACACACACACAGACACACACTCATCAGCAAGCTCTATGACCTTACATTCTGCATTATTACCTGAGCAGACATGATAGCTTTTTTAAACAATCTCAACTTTCTGTGAAGCATACAGTGCGTACACCTAAATTGTCTATTTTTAGGGGCCTTAACAAAACAATAAACAGTTACCTTATTTTCTTTCCTCCTTTAGAAGGTAAAAGCTCTATAAAATATATTATATCAAGGTAAATGTAAAATTTTGATTTATGGCCCATGTCATTGGTATGAGAAACGCAACAAGTAATCAGTCCTAGACTGCTGATATGTACATGGAAGAAACCAAAAAATTATCGTTGTAGAAGTTTTACACCTCCATTTGACACTATTTAAATCATTTAGGAGGCAGGCTGCTCCAACCCTGCCGGTCAGGGCCAACCTGGGCAGAGGACACAACGTGCCAGCAGATATATGGAGATATGAACTCGATTTTAAAAAAGCTCCTCGCATGGGAAATAAACTCACTTCTTCGGCATGCCTTGGTAAAGCCCCTAACTGTTACAACACCACAGACACTGATGGCCAAAAAATCCCCCCGACCTATAGTACTATCAAAGTACTTCCACAAGGACCAATGTTTATTTCTACAGAATAATTCCCAGCTAGGAGAAATGGGTGAAGAGGTACTTCCCGTCCTGAAAACAAAAACCAGAGGGAGAGAATTTTTGGTAGCATCATTAACTGGTCACTGTTCAGCAAAACATGACAAAATATATCTCAAAAATAGAACTATAGGTTTCAGAGGACTGCAGCACTTGCTTTATTTCAAATTCTGAGTCGGTCATTCCAAAAACCACAAACAACTTTTGAGAAAAGCGATGTGTGCACCGCACGTGATATTGACTGAAAGACGTCATGTACAAAACACAGAGGAGCAAAGTTACAATAAACTGACACAAAAATACAGCACTTTCAAGCATACAAAGAGACACATTGTACACAACACATTGTACACAGAGCCACGTCATATGTTGGCTAATGATGCTGTGTGTGGGGAAATTGATGCCTGACAAAAGAATTAAACAATAAATAAGATAAAATAGAAAGCAAGAGTATTATGACATGACTGCCATTATCAGATCCTTCTCCCCCCCCCCCCCCCCCCCCCTTCAAATCACCCTAAAAAAAAGGGGGTAAGAAAAGCGTAAAGCTGATGTACCCAAGTAAATTCTTGCAGCAAAAACATGACATCCTCCCTATTTCGTTCACTCAATCCTCATCCAAAAAATTTATTTGAACTTGGGTATATTGAAACCACATTTATTTCCACAGATTTTTAAACAAGAAGGAGATACGTAGGCAAGAGAAGAACGACTGCTCACATTACGACTTTACCATACGTCATACATGGGTATATGGCAGTCTTACCCCTTACAGTCGAGATGGAAAAGCTAAATCATATCCCTCAGAAGTTTCTTACAGCAAAATTTTACCAGACATTATAAAAGCACTTTAAAAGAAAATTGAGTACCATTCTTTTCAGATATGCGGAAGACAGGGAAACTGCCACATAAAATGGTGGAGATCAACTCTGCTTTGTTACAAATAATAATAAAAATCGTCTCCATGCCAGTTTACTTAAAGCCAACTCCACTGTACGTTAATCCGGAAGAGCTGACAGTGAACACAGAGATCGAGGCAACACGTAATAAAGAAGACAACATATTTTTTAAAGCAAACCCTAGAATACTTTGAAATATTTTTCTTAAAAACACCCTAAAGATGGTGACATATATCCAAAAGCATCACAATGAGGGCAAGAAGTTTCTCCATTTCCAACAATCACATATGATTCTCACCTTGTCCAAAGTCTTAAACATCAGTAACAGTACCAGCTGATTCAACAAATACAGTTTTCTCTAAAATATTGCAAGGGTTAAGTTCCAGAACCTCCCATCAATGAGAAAAACTTGTCAGGTAGAAACAACATATATTTATTACGTATTTTGCATTTCTAAAAGCCTTCCCCAAACTCTTAGAAGCCTCTCCCATGTTCATGTAAACATCTTCTACTCATGGAGTATGAGAGACCAATGGTATTAAAAAAACAAAACATTTGTGGTTCTAAACAGAAGTGTGTGCTCTGATCTGTCATGTATCGGATAATAGTGTAACGAAAAACCTTCTCCGCTTTTCCAATTTTTGCTCAGAAAACAGGCGAAGGAGTAGCCTACTGTATTACACACTGCACCGTATATTTCATAAAACGTACTTTATATCAAACAAGAGAAACAGTTCCATGGCAGCTCTATAAGTTATTCTTAGGAATTGTGAAGCCTCCAAAATTTAAAAAACAACCACCCAAAAACAAACAAATCTCAAGGAAGTTGTTCAAAGGCATTGAGGAGACCACAAGAGTCTTCTACTGTTCAGTTTATGGCAACATGGTTTAGAGTTTGGCTTCAGTACAGAGCAAAACGCCCTCAGAGGCAACTTGAAAATAACACAAATATTCATAATGCTGCTGAACAGGTCATTTAATGAAATGTTTGTTTGAGTAACAGAGAAAAGAAAGAAAGGGGCTAGCACAGAAAAAAAAATTCTCTATACAAGACAAAGTGACAACCATTCAGTCAGATGTATCAAGTTCTTTTCATCGTCTGGGTGGAAAAAAAACCACACAGACAACAGAAGAGACTTCACCCAAAGCACATTCTCATGTTAGCGTTAGTTACACAAAAACATTGATCTGAAGATGGCCACATAATCACATGCCCATTCTCTAAAAATAATTCGTATATGTTGAAGAGAAGCTCATCAATACAATAACAGCTATTAATATAAGACAAAGGCTCGACTTTTTTGTTTTCCTGAGTTAAAGAGAAACACATTGGTACAGCATTTGTCCCTCTGAACAAGAAAAAAGCCAAATGAGGCTACAATAAAAATAAAATATGTTTTAAAAAGAATATAGGATCTACCGGCAGCTACCGTCCTTATTAGCTCCCAAAATTTCTTTACCAAACTTTAAATTAAAGTGTCAGAAAAGCCTGAGGCAGATAAACAGCTCAGAAGAAATTGCAACACCCTCATCTACAGGATTTAGATCTTTTAGGGGGTGTGTGGCTTTGAACCAGCTTGTCAGGGCCAACCCAAGCTGAACAGTTTACAACATCCAAGCAAACAGACAGATACCCCATAAAAAAGGTCCTCCCATGGAAACTGAGGTCACATCTTCTGCGTGCGACAGCGAAGTGCCTAACAGAGATACACCATAGATGCGGATACTAAGCAGCTTAGAAGTAAAACACATTTGCACAGCATTTGGTATATTGAGAGAAAAATCTTTGGAACCAACAGTAAATGTTTCAGCATGATAAAAAAAAGCTTGATAAAGCAATCAGAAAACTGGCAGATGAATACTAATACAGGTGTTACTATACAAAAGTCAAAGTGATATGCAACAGTGATAAGCAAAGTTGGTCAAAATGCCAAGCAAAGTTTTGATCACAACCGAGAGCCTTTAATAGGCCAGGTAAGAAAGATATAAATATAACCCAACAATTTTGACATTAATGCATTAGTTGCTTAAGACGATTTCATTCAGCACATGATCTGGAAACTACAGACTGCCAGTTTGACCCTCGCGGATGGGGGTCGACTACTTTTGTCACACTCTAGAGTGTGGATTCCCTCAGCAAGAGCGCTAAAAAATAAAGCCTGATCAGGAAAAAGCTATTCTCAAACTTTTACACCTTTTTTTGTTCAGAAATGGTTTGGGGGAAAGGGTTCGTATGAGAGTGTATGTAAGTTGTGTGAAGTGTCACTTTCATCACCACTTCCTGTTTTTTCATCATCACCTGAATTCATGGTGGAATCGTTGAATGGTCTATCAAATTCAAAACGCCCGTTACAAAGTTGTAAAAGCTGAAATATGAACCGTTTATAAATGGAAGAGGAAGTCTGCTGGATCTTAACTTCACACAGAAGATTTCCCTTCCTTTTTAGCCATAGAATTTTGCGTGTTAAGCTCATGATTGATACACCCCATACCGGCGAACTCCATCCAACATATTAATTACATAATCGCCCACATACCGGCGATGAAATTCCGAAAGGGCTAAGAAAAGTGCGAAAAACCAGAAGGAGAGCCCACCACTGGTACCCTCCCACCACCTGCAATTCGGTCACAAAACAGAAAGCAGACAGGCAAAACGAATAAACAACAACAAATAGCTGTGAAATTTGTGCATCGCTCTGCACGCCCCTGGCTACTCTCTCATTCTTTCTGTGACTGTTTTGGTGTAAGTCACAAAAAGTCCACAGGGTTACAACGACATACAACAAAGAAAATTCTAGGCACTGAGATTTGGATAAAAGTAATACTCGAAAGAAGTAGAAGAAACAAATGATCAAAGAGCACCTATCAACCATCAGTATCAAGCAAAAAGAGGGGTGATTTCGAGGGTGTGCTTGGAAATTTGAGTTGAGTAGTTTTAGTCACCAGCGAGGGTGTACAATTATGGTGGCACATAAGTTAGGAAAAGCAAAAACAGACCACAACAGTGCACTGTGCATTTAAAAGAAAACAAGACACAAAAAAATCGTAAGCTCTTCTGGCACATCACTTTTAAAGACCGATAGAGATATACATACTCACAAGTGCAAGCACATAAACACACATACACACACACACACACACGGCCATCATGAGTTCATTATGAGATGGAAATATGTCATAAAAGACAGGGTCACCTAGTGGACTTTACACAAATGGGCAAACACACAAACACACACATATGTATGCACACACATCAGAGGATATTGTGAGACAAAATGAGTCAGACAGAATTTAGAAAACACAATAAAGCACACCCACACATTAAGAGACGCGTATCAAATGTACAGCAATAGATGTATGCGAGTACATATACATATATATGGAAGTACATAAATCTCTCTCTCTCTCTCTCTTTAAATATATATATTCTGTCACACTTCAGTATACACTTGAAACATCTCTCTGCATATATGGGTGTGCTCATCTACATACATACATGCACACACACACACATAAATACATATGCGCACCCACAAACACAAACCCCAAAACACACCGAAACTTAGAGATAAAATGTGAGCTTCAGGTATATATATCTGCATATACAATGTAACAAATGATGATGCCAAGAGCGTACATGCTCCCTCACAGACACACGCACACAGAGACACACACACACATATAAAGCAGGCAGACCAGTAATCAAAGACAAGTCATCTAAGAAAGACATCATATACGTTTACCCACTGACTGACAGTGTTCCCACCAAATATAACTGTACAGGACAGCGAGGTCCAACCATTGCGTAACATTATCATTCCCTCATAGGATTACATACTATTAATAACAGTCTTTATATAATAACATTAATAACAGTCTTTATACACATTATATTACAGAAACCTTATATTACCTTATTTGAACAGTGAATGAATGAAAACAGAACAGAAGCAGCAGTTGTAGTTTTTTTTTTCTTTCTAAACAGACCAAATTTTTCTCACATTGTTTATCTGCTTTTGTTGAGGGTGCACACATGATGCAGATCGATGGCTGGATACAGGACTCCCGACTACTGCCAAATTACACAATGTCATCTGTCAGAGTCCCGCACTCAGCCATCGAGATACACAACAACCATTATTTATAGCATTCAAAGCAGTAAAAGAGTTTGGTAAAAGATTACCGACATGTGCAAAAGTGGCACCAAACATAATAAGACCAGCTTCGTGTGGTGTAGAGTAAAAGGATAAAATACACCAAAAATGCGTAGAGCTGTAGACCAAGGGAGGGCAAACTATGGCTCACAGGCCAGATGCGGCCCTTCATAGAGTTTTTGTATCACCCACAAAAACATTTGGCAAATTAAAAAAAAAACCCAGAAATGTCCAAAATTATCACATTTGCTTCAAAACTCGAGCAAAGACTATACAGTTTATATGGTGAAATTTGAAAGAAAATCAGTTCGCTCAATTTTCAAAATTTTAATCATTTTATTAATATTATAACAATATGCTGTTTCAATTTTGTATTTTCTTTCTAAAAAAAAGTCTTATCTGATACACTATGTCTAGCGGTAAATGGTGAGGCCCTTTGCTGTTTACCACACATGCAAAAAGACCCCCAATCTGAAAAGCCTGTCCACCTGTGCTGTAAACAAATCAAGCCCCTGAGAACACAATGGATTCTGTCTCCACGTTTGGGCTCTTGCAGCTGTCCTCTGCGGTAGTTAGTTTATCACCAGTGACCACATTTTGGTAAACTGCAAAGAAACTAGTATCACTGAAAAGCGACGGATGATCCAAGCAATACCAGGGCATGTACAAACCACCCCCTTTCCGTACTTACATACAAATGAATTGCCTACAATCAAACCCCAAGAGACAGGAAAAAATGTTTTACATTTCTTTTAACGCTGTGTGCCAAACACAAGAGGTTTCCTCACACACGTAAGTGACTGTGCTCCTGTTGGGGAATGAAACCAAAGCTCTCTCCTGACTGTGAAGTAGACAACCGCCGCCCAGTAATTTTATAGGGCAAAGCGAGTCAGTCCACCTAAGACACAAACAAGTTTATAACAAGGATTGAAGTCCCAGATACTCTCTTGTCAAAAGAAAAAAAAAAGGGCTAAAAATCAAGCAGTTCGTCACTAGCAAGGAGGTGGGTGGATGGGGATGTTTTGGTGAGGAGAGACAATCCCTCCGTCTGACAATGTCACAAGTACAAATAAGAGTATTCTAATCTTAGTATCACCAATGCCATTTTAGCAACTTGAAGGTCAAACAGACACCATTCTCTGCAAACAAGTGAATAAGAAAACAAACGACAGTATAAACTTAAAGGCGTAATTATGCAGTGTTCTTTCAGTCTTTGGGTTACAGCAAATAATTTTTTTTTAAAGAACAAAACAGACAATTGAATAATTTTAAGAATTAACATTAATTTTTTTTACCATCCACGAGAAGATAAAAAGCTAAATATATAGACAGCCCATAGGAAAATAATTTACCCACTAACAACTGTTGGATTTTACACACTGCTTTTTTTCAGGGCACTAAAAAAATATGCTCCTATACCATGAAAGAGTAAGATCACAGTTCACTTTATATTTCGCGTTTTCGTTAAAAAAATGTCACTCAAATCCTACAAAAATAAGAAAAACAAATGCAAAATTAAAGCAAACAGCTAAACAAATGATGAAACCCTACATTGCGTAAAAGCATTCAAAACAATTGTAAAATTTTTACAAACTCTGCCTTCACTCACAACATTACACCATGAAAGCAGAGAGATTGTGACAACGTTGTAAAACATAAAGCTCGAAGTCATATCAAACGGCACAAGACTTACCAACACATTTTAAAAATTTTTTCTAAATACTTTCATCTCTTGACCACATAAAAAGTTGAAAGCAGCAGCTGTCTTTGCTTTGTGACAGCACACACTCCTTACATATAAAACCTTTCATCATCCCTCTTATCAAACAAAGTCAAACCTCACATACCTGACCAGGATATACATGTCCCTTATTTGTAAGAGAAATCCATAGACATGTACTCCTAGACCTTGCACAGTCATGGCCAATGCTCTTCCATCTCTATAACAACTCTGCTGCAAAGCATGCACACCATGGACAGTGCTTTAAGTCCAAAAGAAGAGCAAAACACCAGTCTTGCTTCAGTCGATAAGGCGCGGCACCTTCCTCCCTGCCCATCATTGGGCTCAATGGTGCGCTAAATAGTGAACCAGAAATACATCCGAGTGCGGTGTCTAGGAAATTGTAATACAAGTCTATGGAGAAACCTTTCATTTATCCCTCGAATTAAAGTCTACAGTCCACAGCCATATATGTGACTGAGCTATCTCGAGTCTGGCAATACACCATGCAAAAAATCCTCAATTTTTCCCTCAGAATAAAGGCTAAAGCCATATATTCAACAGAGCCATCTGCATTCCCTTCTTACATATAACAAAAACATTTCATGTCTCTTACATATAAAAAAAAATATTTCATGCGTCTTATATACAAAAAAATTTCACGTCTCCCATACAACAAAGTCAAAAGTCAGATATCCGATAGCGTTAACCGACCGCACATGACCCTGACATATACCTTTCCTCCATTCCCCCATAGTATGTCCAAAGTCACATATTTGTAGCGGGTAGTTGGCCGGTGCTCTGGAGTGGTTTGCCTCTTCTTTCCTATGAAACATCTATCGTCCTTATCTCCCCTTCTTTTTTAAGTTTGTTACGCTCTTGTAACACCTCTAATCTTCTGGCGTTCATATGACCTTAAGCAGTTGCGAGTGCTGTAAAACCTCTACTAAAACTAAAAAAACAACACATATGGTAGAATCAGGCCCTTGTTAATTTTTGGGCATATGGAAATATTGGTAATCATTGCACAGGTTGCTCATTTGTCATCTTGAATAGAAATTGAGATATTTGTGATTTAAGGAGACAGTGGTTTGCCTGGTATCTGAAGTAAAATTAATGAGAAAATGTCTGTCAAAGTTTGTAGACTTCCAAAGTTTGAGTGTTCTTGGAAACTGCAAATTTACATTTTTTGGTGCTTTTGATCAATGTATTTTTAGTAAAATCTACACCGAAATACATTTGTGGACATAAAAGGTCTTGAGCCCCTCAAATATATTTGATAAAAACGGGTGGGAAAATGCCGGATTCTTGGATTTAATTATTTTAACGAGCACCTAATTTCACAACGATGCCACACTTATGTAATTAATCTACCTGACATCTGATCATCATCATGAAGTGACAGATTAACAACAGACATGGGCAATCATGGTTTGCCATTTATGTCTCTGCTCAGATGGTCTAAAAAAACCCAACCTATATTGTCCAGGACTTTCCCTGTCATCCACCTGTTGAAGTGATGTGGGTAAATTGTTCTTGGTCTACCTTTACTTCTTTTGCCATCTGTTTTTATCCCAGTAAGAGCAAGATGTTCAAGGCTTTTATGTCTTTTCAGGTGTCCCAGAAACTGCATTTGTCTCTAGCCTTCTTTGAGCACTATTTCATTTAATTTCCTTTCCTTCCATAAAATTTTCAGTAGTTTCCATCTGATAATAAATAGATATGTTATTTTTCTTCATATCTCCCTCACTGCAGATCAAAAGTAAAAAACACATGTTTATCAAAGAACGAGTAGCTCAGCTCACAAAATCAGCCCTGCCTGAGGTTAGATAGTTGGTAAAAAGACTGCAAACAATCCTGAACACAAGTTCAAGGTTGAACTGAAATTTGTAGGTTAAAAAGGATTAATTGTTAAATTGAAATCCTATACAGCATATGTATATTCCCACAAATGTTTTGAGTAATTTCTGAAAGAACAAATGACGTTAAGCAGTGAACATATTTTTAAAAAATTCTTCTCTAGCCACCTTCATCAAACTGTGGGTGAAGTCAAACAGCAGTTTGGGGTACATACATCTTGGACTTGACAGCTCTCTCTGGTCGCTCACAACCCCTTATGGAGATCAAACACCTCTCAATGATCCAGTCACTTCAAGAACAAGCATGTTCAAAATCCAGTAATTCAAAAAGAAACGTCCGAAGCAACAGTCAGCCGCTGAGGCATCCTGCATAATAAAATGATTGATTTTCTCCTTTCAACTCAACCTCATTGTATCCAGTTTTCCTGTTTATGCCTACATACCATGTCAATTCACCAAGAAAATGACTTGCTTGAAACGACAAATATTTCACTAACTACAGTAAAAAAGTCCCAACCCAACAACAGATCAATGCTGTATCTCGACTGACCAGCTAGCTCATGGCCATATAGCGTTGCGAAGCAAGTTACCAGCTGAGAACTTCTGTATTGAAATTCCAGAAACGAGTTCGGAACAATGGCATCATCGAGAATTATGGACATTTCATTTGAATCATACAAGTCACTATGAATTCCAGTTGTCACCTGTCTGTCACCATGGCTGTGTTCCTCCAATGGTGCCTCATTCCTCACCTCAAACAGGTCTCAATCTTCCACAGTTTCTGCTTTGAAGCATTATTCAGACCATCTGGAATTCTAAACATATTGCTCTGGCAAACCAAAGGTTTCCAGAATTACCTCCGTGCTTTTTTGTAATCAGCGATTTATACCTTAGGAATATTTTGAGATTTCTTGACTTCAAGACATATTCTTTATGAACATCCAAGAATTTCAGAAATATATCCGCCAACCAATCATCCGAGATTTCTTGAGAAGGCTCATAACTAAAATATGTACATATGAAAAAAATATACGTATATATTCTACATATATCATCTGCGTGCATCTGGCATTTTGTCGGTGGCATCCATGACACATCGTCGCGCCTGAGGTTCGTTCTCCACAATATGTCCAATGTAGTAGATGGCTAGGATGCCCATGGCCCCCGCAGTCACCATGTAGGAGATGAGTGTGCCTGTCACGTGAACAATGGTCCCCATCGCAGCTGTCAGCACAACCTAATGGGAAATTCAATGAACATAATATAAGTTATTGAGTGGACACACATACCCTACATTTCTGTCTGTGGACAGTGGATGGAGAGAGGGGGTGGGGGGGAGAGAGACATGGAAAGCGAGATGGAGGAATAGGAGATAGGGAGAAAGGGAGAGTGTGAGATGGAGAGAGAGAGAGAGCAAGAGGGACAGACAGTTGGGATAGAAAGAGGGAAGAAAAGAAAGGGGGAGGAGAGAGGGATAACGAGACAGAAAGGGAAAGATTGGAATAAAGAGAGAAAGACGGAGAGGAGAGAAAGAGAGATCGAGAGACAGAGAGAATGTAGCTACTGCTCTGGCTACTACTAGAACTGTCTTGGTTCAACTTGCAATTCATTCTCAAGTTTTTTGTGTTGCTATTGAACACAATTTAGTTGAAAAGTTAGTGCTATAGCGTGCTTTGAAACTTTGAAAAAAACCCTGAAGTATTTCACGATGCATTTCACTGGCAGTCTTGATCGAAATTCCCCCAAATGGATCAGTAACTCGTTTACCTCATTATGAGCTACCTCATTTATTCATTCCCAACATTTGTTTTTGTACATTCTGTAAAGCAGGGTAAAAAAGAGACACGAATTATTCTTGATATAGTGACAATTATACAGGTGCTCTAGAATTTTGAAAAGCATTTAATATCATCACTGAGATTTCAAAAGCACCTAAATCCTTTTTTTGTAGTTTAGAGAAACCGAAAGAAAAAATAATGTGCTCCAATGAGAACCAAAACATGAGCACTCTTTATTTTTCCATTAAAAACTACGAAGGAAAACAACAAAAAAGAAGAACCTATATCATAAGATGGCCCTTGATGTCTTTATTCCAACAATAGCTTGATCTGGAAACTTCCAGAAACTGACCTGGGCGACTGCGGAATGATGCTGACCATGTGTAAAATATACAGACTTGTTTTATGCTTTAGTAAGAGTTTTACAGCACTTGCAACACAAATAGATCATATGAGTGCTGAAAATTAGAGGTGTTACAAGCGGGTAGCAAACACAACAAAAAAATAGAAAGGAGGAGAGATAAGGACCAATAGACGCTTGACATGAAAAAAGGAGCAAGCCACAGCAGAGCACCCGCCAATCACCCAGCCATATACAGATAAACTACTCATTGTTTACCTGGGAGAGAAAGTAGGACCAGTCCAAGATAGCCATGTCTGCGCCGATACCCCGCTCTGAGTCCGACAGCGTGGCAGATGGTAGATCTCTGAAGTAAACCTAAGGATGGGAGAGGGGAGAAAATCCAAGTGTCTCCAAGTGTTGAAAAACTGGGGCAGGCACACACACACACACACACACACACACACACACACACACACACACACACACACACACACACACACACACACAGAGATACAAACACACATACACAGGTGAGAATGAGAGAGAGAAAGGGAGAAAATGAGTGAGTGAGTTAGTGAGAGAGAGAGAGAGAGAGAGAGAGAGAGAGAGAGAGAGAGAGAGAGAGAGAAAAAGACATTCTTCTCCGTGACAAAATCGCCATACAGAAAGAATCACATAGACAAGCACACATACAAACAGGCACAACATCCCCAAGTCAATGTTCCCTGAAGGCTAGCCAACACAACTTGACCCTCAGATGAGGTCATCAGGTAGACAAACACACATATGCATGTGCATATGAAGACACACACAAACACAGGCACATACACACACACACACACACACACACAACATTTAAATATATGTACTTTTTTTGTTGGCATGGTACTTGAAGATGTTGTTGTTGTTGTTAGCTATCCAGTAGCAATTGAGCGTTAACTCTTCTGCATGATGCCATTCGGTAATAGTTGCATGTTTGTTCTAATTGTTGTCTTGAGGAGTAGAGGCAATTAGATGTGTGGGGCAGCTTGGGAAGAAAACATCCCCTTAAATCAGTTAGTTTTCTACAGAAGAACAGATGATGTTCCACTGTCTCTGAGGGGTAGTCACATAGTGGGCAGGCAGCAGACTGCTTTACTCCAATTCGGTTGAGATGTTGGTTGAGGGGTACATGTTGAAGATAGGACACAAATACCAAGAATTTGAGTTTGAGTAGAGAAAAGCATATTGACATTACAGCCTCTAGACTTTAAGAGCACGTAAAAAAGCAAGACTGGCAGACAGTAAAGGCAGCAGGAAAAGAAAAAAGTGGGCTTCACCAGAGGAAGCCCCCACCATCCATCCAACCATCCACAACAGTATGTTAGTGATGAAACAGACACATGTACACACCAACATAACTTCATGACTATAAAAAATAAAGACAAACACATCCACAGGCATACCTTTTTGTTGGCATGGTACTTGGAGATGAGCATGAAAGGTATGGTGGTGATGGTAGCGTAAGCAAAGCCTGTGATGGCCGCCATTAGGTTGACGAAGACGATGTGACGAATCAACACCATGCCCATCATGGCTCCCACAAATGTGACCATGCCCAAGGTGAAGGTCGTCTTGTATCCGTAGGCAGCGGTCAGGCGCTCAATGAAAAAGGACAGCACGGCCGAGCAGATGCAGTGGAAGAGGAGGCCCCAACTGGCAATTCGAACCCCATCGTCGTAGGCACGTCCCTCCGGGCTGTCGGCGGGTGCGTTAGGGTTACCTCCGTAAACCACCTGGACAGAAGAGAGGCGAGAAATGATGTAAATGTTGGTGTTTTATGCCCCCATCCACAATTTTGATAATTTGAGAATTGTCTGTTTTGACCCCGCCTGTCAGGGCCAAAATAGGCTGAGAGTTGAGAGAGAGATACAACCTTCCAGCAGAAAGACGAAATACTTAATACAAACTCTCCTCACTCAGCAAATAGAAACTCATCCAACGAACGAACTGAACTCATGTCTTATGTGTGTGACAGTGAACCACCTAACTGCTATACCACAAATGCCAGTCCTATGGATTTGAGTGTTAGCCTGATCGTGGCCTACTTTTATCTGTCTGTGCACCGAACACGACTCAGAGCGTAAATCTAACAGTTGACCCAACAGAAACAGGTGTACAGAAACTTTAGGCTCCAAGGATTGTAAAGCTAATACAGCTTGTTATTAGGCAGGAGTTCGAGCTATACAAATGCTGTTTATAATTATTTTCTTCTTCTTCTTACTATTATTATCATTATTACAGTAGAAATTGTCCAACACACACATCCATTGTCATGGACAAAAGTGGTTTTCTTAGAAAGGTGGATGTCTTGGACAGGTCATTTCAGGGAAAGTGGGAAGTGGTGGTTTATACAGGTAATTATCTTGGTCAAGTGACCATTAAAGCAGCGTAGCTATATTATTATTATTATTGACTTTATAGAATACTCATTGTGTCATACACTCACCTGTCCCACATAGTCCGTGTAGTAGATGTTGAAGCCCATGATGGCCGTCCATGAGCAGAAGTCGGCTACAGCCAGCAGTTTGAGCACAGCTGGGATCTGAAAGAGCTCCATCAGCTGCTTGGGGAACACCTGCTTGACCAGCCAGACCACACAGGACACTAGCTGGCTCAGGAAGCGACAAATCCGCGGACAACTGTGGCCCAGACGAGACACCCCACGCCTAAATATGCGGGCCAGGAAGCTGGGCATGACGCTGAAGGCAGCGGCCGGGGAGTGGGCGTCACCTAAACCCCTGATGGACCTGGGCAAGCGCTTACCGTTCGTTTTGCCCTGCCCTTCGTCACCTGAAGAGTAGTTACTAGATTCGTAGCCCGACTCGTGGGCTATGTGGGGACGGGGTGAGGAGGAAGGTGAAGCAGATAGTTCTGAGAGTAAGGGTGTGGCAGAGACAGCAGCTAAGGAGGAGGAGGAGGGGTCTGTGGAGGCGGCGGTGGGTGTTGATGAGACCATGCTCGTGTTACTGGTCATGGCGGGGTTGGACAACGGCACTTCCTGCGCGATGAGCAGAGTGGCGGCGAGCATCATGGTGAACATGACGATGAGGATGGAGAAAACAGATGCCTCCTGACCGCCAAAGTATTGACCCATGGCGTTGTTGGACCAGTCGATGGCGGTGAGGAGGTAGCCGATGATGCCCCCAAGGCTCACCATGAGGGAGTAGATGGTGAAGATCTTTTCGCTCTGCTCCGACTCACAGGCCGCGTCATTGAGTAGGGCCTCGCACGGCGTCAGACAGGCCTGGGTGGTAAAGTCAAGGAGAACAACTCCAGCCGTTAGCCCCCAGATGCCGATCCTGCGGCTAACAACCGGGTTAGGCACGAGAAGTGAGGCAAAATATTCCCCGAACGGGATGAGATAGAGGGAGACAACCAGCAGTATGGCCAGACCTAAAATGAAAGGTCGGCGTCGGCCAAAGTGGCTGTAGCAGCGGTCACTCGCGCGGCCAATGACTGGAACCAGGAAGAAGCCTAGAAGGGGTCCCAAGCCCAGAATGAGGCCGAGGTTTTCCTCCGTGTAGCCCGCCTTGAGGAGCAGTGGTGGAACGTAGGTGAAGCCAGCGCACGCACAGATCTCCACCCCACACACCACCGCATTGAGCAACAGCATCTGCAGCAGGGAGAGGGAGCCGCGCGACAACGACGATATTGACGTCTTCGTCGTCGAGGTCGTCATGTCTACCACCACGGCTGACATTGACTCCATAGTGATGATGTTGATAGCTGGGACTCCAAGCAGGTCTACAGATCTGTTGACGCTAACACCTGGATCTCCTCAGTGGAATGTGGCCAGCCCAGAAGTGGACCAGCTCTGAACGCATGTGTGTCTGTATTTGCGTGTACACTTGTGTGCAAATGCGAGTGTGTGTATGTGTGTGTGTGTGTGTGTGTGTGTGTGTGTGTGTGTGTGTGTGTGTGTGTCTGTCTGTCTGTGTCTGCGTATGTGTTTATGAGCGTGTGAGATAGGCCTCCTGGCACTCACACCTCCCCAGACACCAGCCCTGTAAGGACAGTGGTCAGGGGAGAGAAGGTTCAAGTCCTTAGTGAGAAAACTAACGTCATTGTTCACAGCGGTTTAATGTAATTCTCTTCACAGATGAAAACGTTCCCAGCCTTGTCGCATACGCCGCTCTCTCTCGTCATATCTGAGGAAAAAGACAAAGGAAGGAACATAAGTTTTGTAATCTATGTCATCGTATTGTGGCTCATAACAAAACACATTTTTTTTTATAGTTTTTTTTTTTTTTTTTTTTTTTACTAATGCACGTCATATACACTTTTTTTCTAGTAGTATTTTTGCATGCTGCACACGAATATGGTCTTAATTTTTGCCGCAAATCAATAGTTATTGAGTTATTGGGGTTTGAAAATAGTAATATTTGACTTGAATTTAACATCATGGGGGGGAGGGGGGGGGGGCAATAATTTGATGTTTTGGCAATTAGGATTGATATTCACTTGAAAACAATTGATTTGCAATGTTTTTAGAGGCCATACGAGTGTTCTACACCAAAAATTACGGCAGTTTAGCCCTCATATCAAGGCATCTGTGTGTGGGTGCATAAGTAAAAATTTACCAAAAGAAAATAATGATGATGATAAATAAAATCATAATAATAAAAATAATAATAATAATGATAAACAACAACAACAACAACAATAATTTTAATATCACTTTTTAGAACATCCACTTCCCGATGGCTCTAGGCACTTCATAATAAAATCAAATTTCGACAACTTACACGACACGTTTCATTTGTATCAGACCATTCATTGAACAACAATCCTTTCAAACACATATATGCACCAACACATACACGCATTGACAATCACTGTGAATGCAGATCACATTGGTTTGGAAGAAGAGTTAAACTAGCTGGTAAAACAGGATTTAAATAAATGTGACTATAAATCAGTTTTAAATGCGGCAAATCGTTGACGCCTCTCTTAAATGCAGTGGGGGGGGGGGGGGGGGGGGAATTCCACACTGAGGGAACAGCTGTCGACAAATCCCTATCTATAATAGCTTTAATTTTACAAGGCACAGTAATATGTCGTTTGTTAATGGACCGTCAATTCCGAGGGCTCGTGTCTGGCAACCTGACACCTAAAACATCCTAAATGATGGGGTGAATACGATGTACAATAAATTCAGAGACGTATCCGTTCCAAGCAAGGCAAAGAGCTCACACTCCAGGTGCCAAAAAAGAAATTTGTTGTAGGCCTACTTTGCTGTACGTCCTTGTAACATACATGGCTTCTAGAACAACATCCCGTCACCATAGAAAGCAGGCGCACCGTACACTCAGTCTGTAGCTTGCTGGTTTAAAAAAAAGTAAGTGAGTGTACGGGTTTAACGCCGATATCAACACATTTATGTCGTTTAAACTTCTGAATTTAACGTCCATTTCCTATAGGACCGAGCTGGCCGGGAGCCCTGAAAACTCCACAAAACGACAAGTGTTCAAGAGCGCCCATTCTGGGATTCGAACCAGGGCCACCCGCTCTTTAGTCCAACATTTGCATGGTCGACCATGATGTCGATATCTTTGACCTCAATCCTGACAGGGGTATTTTTTTTAAACTTATGTAATTCGGGGAAACTCTCCGAAATTTAACAAGGATAAAACAGGTTATGGAACACATAGAACATCAAAGAACCAAGTGGTTTGGTCATCTGATGAGATTGTCACCAAATCGACCAGCTGCGTAAGCTTACAAGTCAGGATACAAAGACAGGAGCAGATCACGCAAAACTTGGCTGTATGGAGAAAAAGAGGTCACCCAAAAGAACACTACCACCAACGCAAGCCACCCATTAAGCCAGTGACCGAAAATTGCACCTCCTCTCGACATCTAACGGTACATTAATAACATAAAGTAAAGTAAAGAAAGTATTCCAGTGTTGAAAAAGGGCGGGTTTTATTGTGTCTTTGTTTTTTATTTTCTTTCTTTATTCTTAAGTATGTGTTTCGCACCCCAATCTACACAACTTAGCTCATTTTGGAGGGGGGCTTCGGGCTCGTGATAGAGATACAATGTTACAGAAAAAAGATCAAGATACTCAACTAAAATTTTCCCCACACGAAAATGATCGAACTCGGGTCTTCCGCAAACGACCGCAAAGCAATTAACCGCTGCACCACAAGACACTAGTGAGAGACACCATAACATATCACACTGCATCAACCCCTACATCATCACCAAACAAAATAACAAAAACAAAAGAGAACAACCCGCCC
>NW_004797940.1:168351-169156 GCF_000002075.1 Aplysia californica | reverse complement strand
CCAAAGAAAAAAACAACAACAACAAACAAAACAACCCCAGTGAATCCAAACACTATCATCCCACTACTCGAGTCACCCAGAAACCGCCTACAATCAACAGGAGAAAGTTTCGCGTCTCTTGGTGGAAGAAAAATACACGACACTTCAACGGTACAGGCACGCGGTGCTGGAAGAAGTAGAAGCAAGACAGACGAACAATCAGCAAAGTAATAGGACAGAAGTAGTGGGACCAACACCCGTGTAGCGGCCCCCGACCCCTCGAGGGTGCCAACGCCCTGCTAAAACCCCAACGTCGTACTTCATGAATAAAGCAACACTCTGCTGGCCGGAGATCCCTCTTTTACCTAAACTAATTAACCGGTAGTGGTAGCTTGTCTCCCCCTGTACGTAGGAAACACGTAACACCGGCAACCCCCAACAAACACACACATACACAAACACATACACCCATACACACACGCACATACACACAAGCACATATACACACACACATACACATACACACAAGCATGCACATAAACACAAACACACACATGCAAATAAACACAAACACACACATGCAAATAAACACAAACACACACGCATACAAACACACATACACACATAATCGTCAACAACACGGCCTTTATAATACATTTCAACACAGACTGTTTCCACAACAGAATCAAACCATAACTTACAATTAATTGCGAGACTCCAACCTTCCTCAACAGCTGTGATCTTTGTAGAACGCCAGACTCGACGAGAGAGCAAGCAAGCAAGCAAGCAAGCAAGCACGCACGCACGCACGCACGCACGCACGCAC
>NW_004797940.1:163558-166196 GCF_000002075.1 Aplysia californica | reverse complement strand
ACCCAATCTCCCCCCCCCTTCCAAAACAAAAAACAAACAAACAAAACAAAACGAAACGAAACAAACAAACAAACAAAACGAAACAAAAACAACAAACAAAAACAAAACCCCGCAACTTTGGGAACAAACGTCGGCACAAACTAAACAGCCTTTCTTCCATTTCGTTTCTCCTCCTCCGTTTTAATTTCAAACTACGGACTTAAAAATACATGTAACATAGGATATAAAACTTCAGACAAGATCCGTAAAATGTGTATGAAGTGAGTGGGGAAATAAGGTCACATACGTAAAAGTCAGTTGCGCGGCAGGTAGAAGAACCAGTAGCCATCTACTCCTGAGATCTAGCAGAAAAGAAGAAGAAATAGTGAGAAGTATCCTTCCACCTTTGATTACGAACGTACTGACGATGTCTCGCCTTTTCGGCATATCAAGGAAGCCAAGATCAGAAGGGAGGGGAACAGTATTGGGGCAAGTGAGAAGTATCCTTCCACCTCTGATTACGAACGTACTGACGATGTCTCGCCTTTTCGGCATATCAAGGAAGCTAAGATCAGAAGGGAGGGAAACAGTATTAGGGCAATCTACGTCCTCTATGTCTAACGCCGAGTCAAAGCTGTATTATGCGTGCTGCTTAAAAGGCCGTCTGTCAACACGCGAAAGGCCGTCTTATGAAACCGCAGAGCTAGCAAGACTGAGTAATAATATCTTCTTTCAAAAGGTTCCCCTGCTTCCACAAAAGGACACCGCCGCACCAGTGTAGTTGAACGTAGCATTGTCCTTTCATGCGTGATCCAACTGTGCAGATCTGACGTGAACATTTGCATTCTTGGTGGAGTAACTTGGTTTGACAAGTTTTTAAAAATTTCTTGACGCACGACGAAAGTAAAAGTCCATGAGACCACGAGAAGCACTAAGACCACTTTGAGCTAAGACAAAATATAAGTTTCATAAAGTGGAACTTAACAGCATTTCCAAATCACAGTTACAGATGACTGGTTCTCTTGTATGTCCCATATTTTGCCGCGGGCTATTTTCTCAGCAGACATGCTCCAATTGCTGATGTTAGAAGAAAAACGATAACACACAATCTCCTACAACGCTGTATAAAATCCAAAAGATCCTTAACCAGACTCAAGAGTCAAAAGGCTAATAAGCGTAATCGTCGTAAAATAAATTTGTGACTTACCTCCTCTACTGGTAACTCGACTTCGTTTCGACAGACTCGTGGCCCATCGTGGGGCTGGTGCACATGTCTGACTCGAGTTTGGTTTGTTTGTTTGTTTAAGAAAAGAGAAACTCATCGAAACAATAGCGGCCATTTAGTGCTGGGTAAAAGCAAGACAGGCAGACAGAGACAACAGAGGGAAAGTAAAGAAGTAAGGAACAACCAGAGGCGCCCTCTAACTCGAGTTTGGACTGGAGAAGAATGGGATTCTCTTCGAGTGTTCACTATGTCGCCAACACGTAATTCTTGATCTTTCTATCGTGACAAGTTAACTCCAGAGCACTTCCAGACCCCAATATTTCTACGTTACTCAAACAGGATTGACAACATGTAGGTGACGCGAGTAAAATAAGGTAAATTCGAGAAAACGGGACTAAAGTAAAACGTAATTGAATATGTATCGTAAGTAAATAAACCCAAGAAAGTAATTCGGGTAACTTAACTTCATTTCATGTCTTATGAAATCAGTGAAAATATGTCTAGTCTGAATATTATGGCAAGTGCGGATAGTTTTTCACCCATATAAAAGACATTGGGATTATTTGTAAGCTCATTTCCTTACATTTTTCCAATTCAGAAGCGTTTATCACTTCACTTGATATATTTCCCCCAAATGGGAAGGAAATGGCGTCCCTTCAAATATGCTTTTCTCAGGTTTATGCTGCTCACAGTACTTAACCAAAAGTGTGCTTAATTCTGTCATATATTAGGGAAATTTAAAGATTTAAACTATTGCATGAAGGGAATTCACAGTGCTTTCATACTGCAGCGTCGGTTCAAAATATTCTTTTAAAAATCACAATGTGCATGGTTTTCCCGTGCCACAAAGTATACTTATATTTGGCACTTTTTGCTCTCGCTGAAAAACAACAACCCAGAAGGCAAACCCATTCCCTATGCTCTAAAAAAAACAACCCAACTATAATATATAATATCACACTGGTGTTTCTCCATCACCCACCTGTTCAGGTTTACGAAATAATTTTCTCTGGGGCCAACCCTTAAATTTAAAACGCCTACCAAAAAAAAAACCCACAACAAAAAACTAATTGAATGCATATGTACATGCACTATGTACTGAAAGCTAGGGATTGGCCACTCAGAGACATGCGCAAGCAGCTGGGCGTCCATGGCCACAGATCACCTGCTAGAGGAATGTCTAGCACAAGACAGTCCCGGATCATGGAGCGAACACAAGGACAGAGTCAGTGTCCAGAGATAAGAAGCTCCATGGTGACTCAAGGCTCTTCCACATACCGTTGCACTTGGAAAAAATTGCGGCGTCGCTGTTAAGTGGAGTTACAGTTTAGTGCTGTGTTTTGTGATTTTTATCGCTTTCGTTTTTTGTTATTGTTAAGCAGCAGTTCAAGGTGATCTACACAATAACAGTCAAACTTAACACACCCCCCCCCC
>NW_004797940.1:159590-163458 GCF_000002075.1 Aplysia californica | reverse complement strand
CATTTTGGCAATAACAGTTAAGCAGAAAAGAAACAAAAGGGCAGATCGCACCAGACCGTCATCCGGCTATCCACGAACATGGCTGCACTTAGACGATTCTTTATCCCCTTTTCCCACCTGACCCTATAGATGAATATTATGCTATAACCCACAGAGGGGGGGAGGGGACCCCATAAACCAAAAGACTTTCGCAAGGCGCCAAATATACGCCTAACGGCTGGTCAAACCAACACTTTGCTGGTAGAAACAGTCCCCGGGCTACGAAAGATCGACGCACTATGTATATTGATTAGAAAGGGGTGTCTACGTGTGTGTAAGGGAGGGGGGATGTGAAAAGGGCAAGGAAGGGTATACAGATAAACAGATAAAGGGGTGGGGGTAGGGGTGGGGGTCAGATTTAGAGAGTGTGTTTGGAAAGGAGGTTTTAGAGAGGGAGTAAGAGGTGGGGATCAAGGACAGCGATCCCATTCAACGTAGTACAACGAGGTTAAAGGGGAAAATGATATTTTTATTATTATCATCATCATCCTCATTAATATCATTTTTTTATCTATCTTTTTATTTAGCTATTGTTCATTTATGATTATTTTCGACTTTCAGGGCGATTTGTAAGAGTTTTACGCCCTTGCATTAGTTTTAGAAGGTTTTATGGCGCTCGCAACTGCATAAGGTTATAAGAGCGCCAGAAGATTTTTTTAAAAGTTTAGTATCGGGTTTTACGGCGCTCGCAACTGCATAAAGTCATATGAGCGCGCGAAACACAAGTTAGTTTTTTATTCGCAGTTCACTGCATGCACGGCTGGGTATGGGTCATTTGATCTTAAAACGTTAAAATATTAAAAATTTGGTGTAAATATATAATTTCAATTTAAAACAACTTTCATAAAAAAATTAATAATTTAATTTTGTTCTACACTACAATTTTCCACAAAGGCCAATGGCCTTCATAAAATCCAAAATTCTGTTGGGACCAACGACGGAAAAAATGTCTTGCAATCATTTGCATTTAAAGTATTTCCTTCGAATCTCTCCGAAGTCTAGACATTCGGTTAAAAAGTGTCTAATGGTAAAATCTGTGTCACATCCAACACAGAACGGCTTCTCATCTCCCTGAAGGAGGTATTAGTGTGTTAAGGCCGTGTGTCTGATGCGTAATCGAGTAAAAATGACTTCGTCTCTTCTGGAGAGGCCCGAAGGATTTCGCGGTCCCAGTTTGGGTTTAATATTATAGAGTTTGTTACTCGTCTGTTTTTCCCAGTGGCTCTCCCACAGACTGGAGGTGTACTTTTTGACTTTATTTTTAAAGTCAGTCTGTGGGAGAGTGTCCGTCGTTGACCCCAACAGAAGTGATAAGGATTTCTTCGCCAAGTCATCTACCTGCTCGTTTCCTCGGATGCCACATGGCTAGGTATCCATGCGAACATGATATTTTCCCCTGTCTCAGATAAGGTGTGAATTTTCTGTTGCAGCCTAACTATTTTTGGGTGTAGGAGCGAGTAGTTCGTGAGTGAGGTGATGTAAGACAGAGAGTTAGAAAGGATAAGGAAAGATTTGTTAGGAGAATTTTCTACGGAGTCCAGTGCCATGTCAATGGCAGTGGCCTCCGCAGAGAAAATGGAGGCTTCAGGATGGAGTTTCCTCTGGTGTGTACTGTTTGAAGATAGGGCTGCGGCGCACACATTATTGTCTTTTTTGGAGCCATCCGTGAAGATAAGCTCCGCACCGGGGTATTTCTCTACAAGTTTCTTGTATTCTGCTTTAAAGGTTTTGGTGTTTGTGCTTTCTTTGCTGTGTGTGGTCAGCAGTAAGTCTACTTTTGCCTTGGTGAGGTGCCACGGAGGAAGGTCGGGGAAAATAAATTATTGGATGTCTTGTTTGGAAAAGTGTAAGTTTTTGAGGTCCTCAAGGATTTTGATGCCGAAGGGTTTATTGACGAGTTTTTCGTTATTTTGGAATTCGTTTATGGTTTCTGGGTTCGTTTGAAAAATGCAGTTGTGTTTTGGGTTCTCTGGTGTTGAGCTTTGTTTAATAGCGTATTGTACTGAGAGTTGTGTGCGTCTGAGTGTGAGTGATGGTAAGTTGCCTCGGCCTGGAGGCTCTCCACCGGGGAAGTGCGGAAAGCCCCCAGAGCGAGGCGGAGTCCTTGGTTTTGTACTGGATCTAGCATTTTCAGGATGTGTGGTTTTGCATATCCGTAGACTTGACAGCCGTAGTCAAGCCTGGACCGGACAAGGGAGATGTACAAGTGGAGAAGGTGGTTTTGAGTCCCCGCCCCACTCCGTTCTGGTACCTCACACGAAGGTCTTTCATTTTGATGTGTGGTATGAATGTGAGTTTTTGGTCCAATATAACTCCGAGGAAACGAGCCTGGTCCTTGACGGGAATCCTTTCCCCGTATAGTGTCAAATCCGGTTGCAGCACACGTCTGCCTGTTCGACAGAAGTGTACTGCAACCGACTTTGACGCGGAGAACTTGAAACCGTTATTGTTTGCCCACTTTTCGAGTTTGTGCAGATGCGTTTGCAGCTGCCTTTCCATAGATCTCAGATGAGGATTTTTCGAACGGCAGCATGTAAAAAAGTCGTCAACGTATAAGGAGCCGTCTATGCTGCTTTGGAGGGTTTTTACGATGGAATCTATTTTGACATTCCATCAGAGGGATGGGTGTGAGGTGGAAGAAGAAGAAGAAAAAGTGATAGAAGATGGCTGAGGGGGTGAACAGGGGGCGGAGGAAGAGTCCTCCCCATCCTTCCCTAGAACCCCATAGCGGTTAGAAAGTGGCACCTCATAGGGGGTTGCCACAAGGATAGTAGCGGGCTTTTTGTTTTTAGGCATAGAGACTTGCAAGTTGACCGCGGGCTTTGGGAGGTCGGCATAAGAATTACTTGCCGACCTCATGACCACCTGGGCTGCCTTCAAGTATGACCGGCAATGACTGGAGTTATGATAGGCGGGCAGACAGCCTGTAAAAGGCCTCCTGGAAGGAGCAGCCATTTCGCGCCTCGTATTCTTGGACGGTGAGTTCTTGGAGCCAAGTCGGCGGGCACTCCTTGTTGAACGCTGTGTGCTGGCCGAGGCAATTGGGGCAACAAGGACTAGCCTTACATTCCTTCTCAGGATGCCCGGTCTCGACACAACAAGGACACACGGTTGCGTGACGGCATCGTGACTGGCTATGGCCGAACTTCAGACACTTGAAACAGCGCAGAGGGTTCGGCACATAGGGTTGTACGTCGAGTACCAAGTAAGATGCCCGAACGGTAGCTGGAGGGCGACACGATTCGAATGTAAGGACAATCGTGTTTGTTTCAATAGTAGTCTCCCCCCGTCGAAGAGTAATCCGGCGGGCTTCGACCACTCCCTCACAGTGCTCCACAAGTTCTTCCATGGAGCAGGCTTTCAGCTCATGGCTGCGGACGACGCCTTTCGAGCGGTTAAACTTCTGGTAGCGCTCGAACTTACATGGAATACCGCCGAAGGTCGTGGTACCCAGGAGTTTGGTCACTTCGTCCTCAGTCGCGCACTCGACAATGAGTGCACCACAGGAAAGTTTCCGTACACATGTGGGGATGTATCCCACAACTTTCCGTAGTGCATCTCCTGTCGTAAAGAGGTTCAGATCAGTAATCTTTCTCTGTGCGTCTTTTGAACTGGAGATGGTCACGTACGGTTGCCTCGAGAGCCCCTTGGGAGGAGGGAGGAAGGAGGCATCGGTAAATGTCCTTTTTCGGTTTTTTAAATTTTTGCTCGGCTCGGCGGCCAAACCCGCTTCCGCGAACCGAGACTTTTTTGCAACGTTGGGAGCAGGGGAAGGGTCTTTTTTTAATGAAGATTCCATGTGAGTGTTGTTATTTGTTCAAGACGTGGG
>NW_004797940.1:156422-157223 GCF_000002075.1 Aplysia californica | reverse complement strand
GAGCCACGGTCTAAAGACAAAACAGCCAGCGCAGTACACGATTATTCACTCCTTTGTCGAGATAATGAAACAAACGAATCCTGTAAACCAAGCCCGGCGGTGACATCTGTTTTATTGCCATCGATTTTTACTCCTAGGTCGTGCACTGTCATCGCCGCTGCTTTTTTTTTCCTTTATTAAAATTTTGCTGCAAAGCGTGCGCACAATGGGCACCCTCACCACGCCAAAATGGTGGGGACAGCACCAGCTTCTTTTTTCCTTTTAGTAGAGGTTTTACGACGCTCTAAACTGTTTAGTTTATAGTTTTAGTAGAGGTGTTACGGCGCTCGAAACTGTATAAGGTCATATGAGCACCAGAAGATTCGAGGTGTAACAACAGGAGAGTAACAAACAAAAAAGAAGAAGGGGAAATAAGGACGATAGATGTTTGATAGGAAAGAAGAAGCAAACCACACCAGAGCACCCGCCAACCACACCAGCTTCCCTTTATTCAAGTGAAAGCGGCAACCCCCCACCCCCCACCTTACCCGTCATTTTTACTTAGATTGAGTGATATTGTACTCTCCATTGTGAACCGGACATAAAGGAGGGTGCAAATTCTTCTTTATCTCAGCTTTTCAGGTAGTATAGTTTGACTTCGTTTCTCGAACCTTTCTATATTATATTACACAACTGCATTTTTCAAACGAACCCAGAAACCATAACACTTTAAGCCTCTAGGCCAATCGGTTAGCCAGCGTTGTTTTGGTTCCCAGCAAGGTTTCTATGCCTTGTTCCCATCCTCTTGTTGTTTTTTTCTCC
>NW_004797940.1:150364-153173 GCF_000002075.1 Aplysia californica | reverse complement strand
TGTAAGTACGCGTGTGCGCGATAAAAAGGAGTCTTTCCCTGTCATGATCAATATATCTTCTGCGTCGGGGCTTTTGATATATTTTAATACAACTTCTTTTTCTTGACTGCTTCAGTAGAGTATTCATAGAAATACATCCCAGCATTTATTACAATACAAAGAAATGAGTAGGAAACCACGTTTGTAGACGTGTTTCACATCTGGCACTCACAACAACAAAAAATACTGGGAGTCTTGCGAGTACTCTGATCTGATTTGCTCCTTCTTTTTTAGTGAAACACCCCCCCAAAACGACAAAAAGACAACACCCCACAATTCAACACAAATAGGAAACGAACAAGACAAGACAAAGTGGAGTCTAATATTGACTGTCGGGGAAGGAGGGAAGGATCCGAGACAAGAAGGAGGTCTATCATGGCCTGTGGGACGACTATTCACTGCTGCGGACAGAGAAAAAAATCCATACATACATATGCCCAGAGGTAAAAGAATCCAATCAGCAGAGACCTCGAAACGGATCCCTCGTTAAAGAGTAGCTGTAAACAGATCAGTCTGTTCTGTTTTGACATAATTCCCTCGCCTTTTCACGAGCGCTGAACCGGGGCGAGCGAACAAAACACTGTGCTTTAGTTTGGGTAAAAGAAATATCTCAGAGAGCTGGGGCAACTCTTTACTAACATTATTTCCAAAAAAATCAAAAAATCATTTCATTGACATCCCCCCTACCCCACCCCCCACAACAACTCAAAGGCACCCCCTCCACCAAAATAACAAGAATGCACATTCACCTTCTCCCCCACCCTCTCACAAATCAAACTATTCAGCTTTAACCTAGAGTGAGGCAGGAAAACCTGTTGCCAGATTCGAACGTATCTCTGTCCTACAACCCTGTGCTTTGTTTGTTTTCAGGAAACGCTTCATTATGGCACTTGCAACACAATTAAGTCATATAAGTGGCAAAGATTAGAGGTATTACAAGAGAGTAATAAACACACAAAAAGAAGGAGAGGATTTGGTTGTGCCTCTGAATGCTGAGCCGTCTGTACAGACGCGTATCCAGTCATCTGAATATCTGTCGATTGTTTGGCCTGATGCAAGCGTCAGCGTCACTGGGTCAGAAGATTTTGAGCTTTTGAAATGACTTTGGTACCACTGTTCAATACAACACGTTTTATATGACTAGGGAGGTACCACTGCACTATACAATACGTTCTACATGACTAGGGTGCAGCTGTATAATACAATACAGCTCGCTCTATATGACTTGCATACGACTACACAATACAGCATATTCTATACGGCTTAGTTGGTACCAATGCACAATGCAGCACATTCTACATGATTCTGGAGGTACCTCGGTACAATACAACAAATCCTATATGACTTAGGTATAACAGCAACATATATTTACACACATACATATATGACTTTGGAACAACTGTACAACACAGCATGTTTTGTATGAAATGAACGCCACTGCACAAAACTGGACATTTTTCAGAAACTTGAAAGAAACACACGTGCCAATGGTAGTTAAAGAGTCCATCACCACAGTTTAGAGAAGAACTCCAACCCTGTATATCTGGGCCGACCCGTGCCGAGAGAGATATATCGTCCCAACCAAAAGACCAAAATACTGATACTAGACAGAAATTCTCCAAACACGGAAATCGAATTTAGATCTAGTTCTCCGTCGTGCAACGGCCATGCGCCTAGTCGTCACACAACAGACGACAGACTTTTCCAGCACAATAAATAAGTTATAACAAACAAAGAAACAAAACAAGCAAACAAGTAAAGAAGCACAAAAGCAACCCCCCCCCAAAAAAAAAAAAAAAGAAAAAAGAAAAGAAAAGAAAGAACAAATAAACAAACACAAAAAAGGCAAAAACAACAACCCCGGTTCACCAACCTGCACGCAGCTTCAACTGTCACCAAGACCAAACGTCAAGGTGAACAACAGCGTCCGCGTCCCTTCTTGCCATTTCCTGTGGTCCTAGAAGGGAGATGATCGGGGCTCTACCCTCTGGAAGAAACAAAAACAGAAAGCCGTTACAACGAGGCTTTGCATGAGACTGATGCAAGTAAGTTTAGTTTTAGTAATGTTTTACGGCACTTGCAACACAATAAGGTCATATAAGTACGAAGACTAGAGGTGTTACAAGAGAGTAACAAACACAACAAAGAAAGAGGAGAGATAAGGAAGATAGTTGTTTGATAGGAAAAAAGGAGCAAACCACACCAGAGCACCCACCAACCACCCACAAGCAAGTAAGATTTCCAACAGCGGAACATACCAGTAACATGTCCAAGAGGTATTTTCGTAGCCAAAATAAAAGTTTGGTATTACACTGCGAGAGTTTGAGTTCGAGGAAAGAGAAACACATCGATACAATAACGGTCATACGGTGCAGGAAAGAAGCATGACAGAGATAAAAACAACAGAAAGAAAGCCTACCAATGGTGCTCTCCAGCCACCCACTCACTATACGTTATGACATGACACAAAGTCTAGTACAAGAAACAACATCTGGGCCGCATAAGCCAAGCTCTATCTGAACACGCTTTAAATAAGTGTAACGGTTTAACGCCCCGCCCCTTTCAGCACAGGTTAACTAAAAGGCGGGGCCATCAAATTCAACGTCATTCCCCTTAACAGCGAGCTAAATAAGTTGAAAGTTTTGAAAACTCAGCAAAATAACCTGAGTTCATAAACAAACCCTTCGGGATTCGAACTACGGCTGTTCACTTCATTGTCTGGCATGACACCAACTGAGCTAACGAAGTACACAAGTACACGCTCGGAAGG
>NW_004797940.1:146344-147686 GCF_000002075.1 Aplysia californica | reverse complement strand
GGGGGGTCTCTCTCGTGATCTAGAAGAAATGTGTTCGCTTCTCATTCAAAAGGCCCCGGGTATGAAACCTGCAACGACGGAAAATTTTCTTCTCTAAAAACGTTATCCTCTCTGCTGCCTTTCTACCGCTACTTCTAGGCTCCTTACTGCTGTCTTTCAGCCGCACCCCTGATCTTTGGGTAGGTGAAAGATCTAATACCAAGCCTTCAAGCAGAAGGGCGAAAAAAATTCGAAGACCCCGTGTGCGAACTGTGCAATGCTGGTCCGAAAAGCAGTAAGAATAGGCTTCGGCCGTCACCCGGGTAACATTCAAAACTAATTCCAACCAAGCTGAAATGTTTAATGTGTCCCGCACGCTTGTATGACCTTATGCAATTGCAAACACTCTAATTTGGTAAAGCACCTACTTGAAAAATTGGGTTTTTTTTTCTATTTTTCCACTCAACCCAGGATGACAATGACCGGGAGGGTCGGAACAGCGCACCCTCTATACATCCAGCCCACCTTCTATATAGATCTAAACTGTATTGACGAGGACGTTTTACATTTGCACTCAACCTCTCCAAAATAATTAACCGAGCAGCGAAATACACAAAAGGGCGATGTACAGAGAACTCACAGCAGCAGCCGGTCAATCATTCTTAGGGGGGGGGGGGTTACACCTGAAGGCTATCTCGCTTATAACTGGACCGAATTTTACTAACTTTCACATAACAAGCATAGTAAGGAGTCTTAAAAACCGCAATCAAATTTGAGAGAAAAGTTTCGTTTCCATGGATACGGCGGCCATATTGGATTTTGTTGACATGTCTTACGTAATGAATACCGCACTAACTGCTCATGGAAATTAATTGTTTGTTTGTTTTACATGCGTGTTAACAAACATTAGATCTAAAAATTTGTCTGTTGTTTTTTCCTAAACGAATTTTTTAAAAATAATTTTCTGAGCTACCTTTCAAGTTCGCAAAAAATCAGTGAAAATTCACACTCAAAACACCACAAACAAAAAACTATTCCAAATATTAAAAATTCAACAAATTTTTTTTAGTAAAACATCTTCTCTTCATTCTGTGAAAATTTCACGAAGATTGGATGAAAAATGGTGGAGTTATTCAAAAAGGTATAGAGAAAAGTCGCGTTTTGAGAAAACGGCCGGTAAAGAAGAAAAAATATTGACTTTATGAGGAAATGGTGGTGATAAACATGCCGGGTACGGGCAAAAATAAAACGGTTTTTGTGGGTTCTTAAGCGATGAAATAGTTGTAGGAGACGTTGAGGAAGCTAAAGATGCCTACAACTCAAATTCCATAATTTTGAGCCGAATCGGGGCTTTGGGGGGGGG
>NW_004797940.1:142681-144476 GCF_000002075.1 Aplysia californica | reverse complement strand
CTTTCTCCCCTCCACCCCCAGCTAGCTTTAAAAAACATGTTTTTAATCCCAAATAAAAAAACCCGCAAAAAAATCAATATCCACAGCTAATATTTAGAGCATTAAAAAAATGTGCGTGCAAAACACCGTAATCTCTGGGCTTAATTTCCCACCATAAAATCTGTAGAAAATCAAAGAATTCAATAAGTATATAATCCTCCCTGAACGCAAAAAGTACACGTCAAAATGCCGTGGGTGTGGAAATTTGTCACTCACCGCCGTGGTTGTGCGCAGGGCACATGGATCAGAAGCACACAAGAACGCACAAAGACAACTTTTTTTTAGGGGGGGGGGTGTAATGTATGAGTCTTTAAGTCCCAACCGACACAATTCAGATCATTTAGGAGGCGGGCTTCCGAGCCTTCTTGTCGAGGGGAAGAGATAAGGACGAAAGATGCTTGATAAGAAAAAAAAAGAGCAAACCACACCACTGCACCCGCCAATCGCCTACTCCCGCCAGTTTTCCCGCCAACGGAGACATTGTCAGTGTCACAACACAATCACATTAATCATTCCTTGTTTTCAAGTCTTGAGAAAATTAAAGAAAAAGGGAGAGCCCAAATCATAACAACGACTTGAGCAATGAGCACTCCTTATTTCTAAATCAAAATTAAGGTCACAATAGAATCACATCCACTACCCAAGATAACACGACACGCCGGAAAGTATTAAAAGTTCAAGGGGGCTCTCGTGGCCTAGAGGTTAAGGTGTTCGCCTCTCATTCAAAGGTCCAGGCATTTGAATCCAGGTAGCAACCGAAAAATTGTCTTCACTAAAGTTGTCTCCTTTCACCTCCTTTCTTGCTTTCTCGCAATATGCTGTCGTCTGCTTTCGTCTCTACTTTCTGCTCCCGCCCTTTCACCTCCTTTTCCCTCTCTTCTGGACTCCTGACTCTTTCTGCAGCCTTTCTACTTCTACTCCTTGGCTCCTCATTACTGCTGTCTTTCAGCCCCGCCCCTGATCGTCTGGTAGGAAAGATCTACACCAAGCCTTCTCGGACAAGGGTGAAAAATATCGGAGGTCCCGAGAGCAAGTTGCGCACTTGGAGGTCTATAATCGATAAGAGTAGGCTTTGGCCACCACGCGGGCAAAATTCAAAATTTCGTACCAACTGAAAATGTTTAATGTGTCCCGTGCGCTCAATTGACCTTACTCAGTTGCGAGCGCCGTAAAACACTAACCAAAAAATTATTTTTTTTTAATTCAAGGAACAACCAGTGCATCAACCAAGCACCCATAGTTTGAGTTTGCGAATAGAAACACATCGGAAACACATCGACGCAATAAAGGTCATATAGTGCAAGCGAAAAGCAAGAAGACACAGACAGAAACACCAGTGGAAATTTTAAAAAGAAGGACCTACTAGTGGCACCTTTAACCTCCCACTTCACCAGCCCTAACAATGTTCCTCAAGATGGCCAATTAAGGCAGGACAACGAGCGAGACGGGAACAGATACAAAAGAGAGAAAGAAAAAAGAGAAATCGAAACAATCAAAACAAGCACCAGGAAAAGAGAAGAAGCAGGATTTTTTATTTTTAATTGAAAGAGGAAACTACGCCGGAGCGCCAAGCCCCAATATGTTGACAATAGAAAAAAGAGGAAGCAAAGACAGAGGAGGAAAAAAGAAACAAAGAAACAAAGAGACAAATTGAGGCAGAGAGGCAGAAATACAGAGTGAGGGGCACTAAGAGAACAACACAGGTAGAGAGAGAGAGAGAGAGAGAGAGAGAGAGAGAGAGAGAGAGAGAGAGAGA
>NW_004797940.1:137734-139819 GCF_000002075.1 Aplysia californica | reverse complement strand
GGTGACACAGACACAACAGCAGAAAAGTAAAGAAGCAGAATCAACCAGTGGCGCCCTCCAATCACCCCATGAGGGAAAACAAAGAAGTAGGGCAAACCAGTGGCGCCCTCCAACTTCCCGTTAGGATGAAACTGAAACACACTTGGCAGCGAAAGGGTCAATGTGCCAACGCGTCTGCATCCATTGAGGGGCGACACCTTGTGCGCTACAGTTACTTGAGTTACAGCCGGTAAGTAAATCATGCACGGTACACGTACTTAATTGGGCTCCTCAAAACAAACTTGTCACTTGTTTGTTCTGCTTTATCCCCGTATTTGCACACAAATACACCTATGATAAGTGCATAAGAATACACTTGCCACGAGGCAGACCGTTTATTATATTAGTATCCATATAAATATTTATAAACGCACTGAGCTTGCCATTGAGCGGGAATTTGTGCTATACAAATGATGCTACTTACTATATTATTATTATTATTATTATTATTATTATCATCATCATCATTTCCACACACACACTCAAACACCTACACAATTTATTTAGACATTTATTAAGGCTGGCTTCGAATCTGCCTGTCAGGGCCAACCCACGCTGGGACGGAAGTAACGTCCTAATAATAGAAAGACCAAGATACTAATAAAAATTTCCCCCACACGGTAATCGAACTCAGGTCGTCTGTGTGCGGTATATACCGAAGCGCATAACTCCAATTGGATCGAGCCAAGTAGATGGCTAACCGTGAATACTTCCACAAACAACCCAATTTCAAGAACACCATATTGGGGATTCGAACCTGGGTAAACCACATTACAGCCCAATATAATACCGACTGAGATAACGATGCTTCAATGCGAGGCTGGGAAACAACTTTTGACGATTTTCATTTCAGAGAAAAAAGAAGAACGGCTTTTCAAATTGGAAAATGACTTTTCCACGAGTGTTTTTTTTTCTCGCGAAATTCATCACAATTTTACAATTTTCGCGTTCTGCCTCTCTAAGCATAACCGAATAAGTCCCAAGAACCCGACAAAGGTGTAGCATAGCTTTTAAACACATAGTGCAGGTCATCCGAATTTAACATAGATCTCCAACAATACCCAATGGAGCGCCTCGGAATCTTTCACATCAACCCACGTTCAGTAATGATCCTCTCATTATCACTAACCGGTTGGCAGGTCATTCTCTCTCTAGACAGAATAGTACTATATGTATTATATTCTACACCATTTTAGACACAATTTCGTCGAGTAAATACAAGAGCGGCGTCAGTAGTGGTGTAGTAGTTACGGCTTCCTCGATACTGTTGCACGCAGAACATGTGAGTTCGATTCCCGAGTGAGGATGCTTTTTTTTTTTTTTATTAACTATCCCCGTCTCTGTTAGGATTGTGTATCCGTCTTAACCCAGGTTGGCCCAGACAGGCATTGTCAAAGCAGCCCAACTCCTAATTGATCAAAATTGTGTTGATGTTGGCATAAAACACCTACAATTACACCGTCGCCTAACCTTCTCTAGCGGCAACTACTTGTACAAGACAACCACCTGTACAAACGGCCACTTCCCATTTCCTCAATCGCGTTTAAAAAAAATATTATAATGCCACTGTGTAAGACGACCACCTGTCTAATACGACCACTTTTCTCCTCGAAAATTGGGAGGCACGTCTTACACAGTTCTGACTGTTTTATACCGGACCCTGGTTTACGCTAACATATAGCACGAATGTACCCTGGCCTTTCACAGAAGAACACGAAAGATCCCTGATAACGCCAACTACGAGATATTTCATTGAGCAAACCGAGGTGTTCTTGAAAATTGTTTATCTTAACAAAAAAAACCCACGAAAACTTTTGTTAAAAAGTAAAATATTTTTTAATTAAAAGATATCAAATATCACTTTATGGATCTACGAGCTGTACATAACTGCATTAGTTTCTACAGACCCGGCATTTGCCCTGTGTCTATATCTGTCTATTTGTCTGACTGTCTGTCAATCCATCTATCTATCTGTCAATCCATCTATCTATCTGTCAATCCATCTCTCTCTCTCTCTCTCTCTCTCTCTCTCTCTCTCCCTCTCCC
>NW_004797940.1:135430-136652 GCF_000002075.1 Aplysia californica | reverse complement strand
TCCCCCCTTTCTTGCATTTTGATTGTGTGTGTGTGTGTGCGAGCATGCCTTTTTTATATTTTTTGTTCTATTTTAGTAAGTTCACGGCACAAGCAACATGATTAGGACAATAAGTGCCGGAGATTAGAGGTGTTACAAAGGAGTAACAAACACAACACAAGAGATAAGAACGATATGATATTAATGTTCGATAGGAAAGAAGGAGCTTAAACCACACCAGAGCACCCGCCAACCACCCACGAAAATGCATTTAGCCGACAGCGCGTAGGACAGAAAGCTGCGTAAATGCGCTTAAAAACAAATGGAGACTGCCTCCGTAGCAGTCTGGTCAAACAGATCTAAACAGGAACCGAGCAGGAAGCACGGCTAAGCCACAGGATAAACCCCTTACACAAACACAGAAAACATACAATATCTCCTTTCCCTCGAAAGTGATGACACGAACGAGCGATTTGGGGGGCAAAAAGCACCGCTTAGTGAGAAGAGCTGGGACAAATACGACTCTTTAGCTCATTTGCTAAACATTAAACAACACAGCGCCAGACTAAACCCATGTGCACTTCTTTCGAAAATAAAATTATGATTTCGGGGAAAGGGGGCAACAATAGTTTAACTGATTCGTTGTACATCCCAGCGTCTGAAAGCGGTGTTGTTTGACTAGTTGTTTGTTTGAGTAAAAAGACGAAGCAAATTAACACAATAGCATAAAGGTCATCTTAGTGCTGGGAAAAGTAAGACAGACAAACAGGAAAAAATAGAGGAAAATGAAGAAGCACCTACCAGTAGCACCCTCTTACAACCCGCGTAGGGTCTTGATGGAAAACATTTTCCCGTCCATAATGTAGATCATTGATATCTATAACGTGGGCTGCAATGACTCTGCCGCCAAGCTGACACAACAGTACCCCAACAGGTATAAGGAGACATTCGATAAAATAGACTTCCCCAACACGGAAATCGAACTTACTTACCTATACACCAACTTAGCCCATCTCTTTAGCCCCTAGTCAGCCTCAATATTGTCACCATATCATTGGGCATTATGCATTGAAGACCTCAGCGTCCAAACCAACCCTGTAATTATATGTGATAGAGACCACTGCGTGCAAACCAAACCCGAGATTTATGTCCACACAGAACGATAGGATCGACAAACAGCTAGCTTTGTCTTGTCAGCGTCCCAACGCCATTGCGCTTACGGCTATTGCATTTAAACATATTG
>NW_004797940.1:122818-129292 GCF_000002075.1 Aplysia californica | reverse complement strand
GGGGGGGACAGAAAAAACAAAACCTGGTATAAAGTATCTACATCTGTTCTGATGTGGTCGGAGTCGGAGCGTCCTGTCTGCGAGCACAGTACACCGCGCTGCTAGTACGACCCAGAGATAAGTACTTGTACGTCTGCCGACCCAGGGCACAGAGCGACGTATCTGACAAAGTCGAGCTAAGTAGGGTTTTTTTAAAATCGGTTTGTTACTCTCTCTAGTCTTGCTCATGATATATTATCTTTTTTGTGTCAAAAGCAGGAGGACGTATCTAAGCCTACGTCCGACATACTATTACTTGTAGTAGTTTTCAAAGTGGCTGATCTCAGTTCAAGTCTAATTTTGTCGATCCAGAGTGACATCAAAATTTCTGCACACCCAGGTTTAGAAACGTCCATAACTTTGGATCGGCTAATCGTAAAATATAAAAGAACAGTTGGGTTGTTGTTGTTTTTGTTGTTTTTGTTTGTTTGTTTGTTTGTTTTGTTGTTGTTGTTGTTGTTTTGTTGTTGTTGTTGTTGTTGTTTTGTTGTTGTTGTTTTGTTGTTGTTGTTGTTTTGTTGTTGTTGTTGTTGTTGTTTTGTTGTTGTTGTTGTTGTTGTTGTTTTGTTGTTGTTTTGTTGTTGTTTTGTTGTTTTGTTGTTGTTGTTTTTTTTTTGGGGGGGGCTCATTTTTCTCAAAATCATAAAATGTGCAATTGCATTGCTCTGCTTTTCAACGACACAAGTCTTCCCTTCCTACAACGAACCATCTGCTGGTGCCGGCATCAAGGAGAGAGATGGGGTGGTGTTATTTTTATCCTGCTATTTGTAATATATCACTAGCACAGGAAGAAAGAAGACGGGTTAGCATGACAATAGTAATACAACAGTAACCAACAACAACAGAGTTTCGAGTATTTTACTCGCAACGGGGAAGCGTGGGTGAACGGTGCAATAAAAGAAAAATACAGATTTTTAAGAAAGACAGAAGGAAAAGAAAGATGGAAGTGAGGAGAGAAAGAAATAAAGAAAAAGGATCAATGACGGCAGAAAATTTGCAAAACAAGGGTCGGACGGGAGAAATGTCAGAAATAATCCTCAAAAAGAAAGGGGAAAAAGAAAGAAATATACAACACGGAATGAGAAATGCAGAGTGCAGAAGCTGCACAAGTCACCCTCTTGCTGAAATTTTAAAAAAATAAAAAAATAAAAAATATTTTTTTTAAAATAGACTTTGTGACTGACACACATTACATCATTTAGGAGACGGGCTGCTTCGAGTCTGCCGTCAGCGCCAACTCTGGCTGAGAAGTGAGAAGGAAGCAGGATCCCGAAGAAAGGAGATACATTTTTATACATGAAGAAATTTATAATGAAGAAATACAAATCAGCTCTCATCACGACTTGAACGGGCGCCTTTTGTCTGCAACGGCAAACAGCACAAACTGAACTATTACAAAACATTGTTTGTTTGTTTGTTTGAGTAAAAAGAAGCACATCGACACAACAATGGTCAATTAGCGTTGGGAAAATGCAAGACAGACAGACAGGCACAACAGAGGGACAGTAAAGAAGTAAGACCTACCAGTGGCACCCTCCTCCCATCTGCAAAATCGGGACTTGAACTGACGTCTTCTGCCTACGACAGCAAAAAGCCTTGCCGAACAAATACATAAACAGACGCCGGTAAAAACCAAAAAGGTCGGAGGGTTTTTTGGGGGGTTTTTTTGTAAGTGTTTTACGGCGCTTGCAACTGCATGAGGTCATAATATAAGCGTGCAGGACACATTAAATATTTTCAGTTGGTATTCTGAATTTTGCCCGGGTGGCGGTCGAAGCCTGCTCTTATCGATTGTAGACCACCAAGGGATCTTTAAATTGCGCAACTTGCACACGGGACTTCCGAGATTTTTCGCCCTTGTCCGAGAAGGCTAGGTGTAGATCTTTCCAACCAGAATATCAGGGGTGTGGCTGAAAGACAGCAGTAAGAATGAGCCAAGGAGTAGCAGTAGAAAAGCGGCAGAAAGAGTCCGGAGCCCAGAGGGGGCAAAGGGGGCGAGAGGGTGGAACAGAAAGAGGAGACGAAGGCAGACGACAGAACATTGCTAGAGAGCAGGAAAAGGGGTGAAAGGAGACAATTTTAGAGAAAAAAATCGCTACCCGGTTTCGAACTCGCGACCTTTGAACGAGAGGCGGACACTTTAATCTCTTTTTTTGTTTTTGTAAAGTGTTTTACGGCGCTCGCAACTGCATAGGTCATATGAGCGCGCGGGACACACCTAATATTTTCAGTTGGTAGGAAATTTCTAATTTTGCCCGGGTGGCGGCCGAAGCCTACTCTTATCGATTTTAGACCACCAAGGGATCTTTAACGTGCGCAACTTGCACACGGGCCCTCCGAGATTTTTCGACCTTGTCCGAGAAGGCTAGGTGTAGATCTTTCCTACCAGAAGATCAGGGGTGTGGCAGAAAGACAGCAGTAAGGAGGAGTCAAGGAGTAGCAGTAGAAAGGCTGCAGAAAGAGTCAGGAGCCCACAGGAGGGGGCAAAGGAGGTGAGAGGGTGGGGGCAGAAAGTGGAATTGAAAGCAGACAACAGAACATTGCTAGAGAGCAGGAAAGGAGGTGAAATGAGACAATTTTAGAGAAGACAATTTTTCGGTCGCTACCCGGATTCGAACCCGGGACCTTTGAATGAGAGGCCAACACCTTAACCTCTAGGCCACGAGAGCCCCCCTTTAATCTCTTGGCCACGAGAGCCTCCAAAGGGTCATTATGCGTAGGTCTATAAAACGACTAAATACTTGCACTAACAAATCGGCGAAGAGAGTCAACAGAAGGCCCTCCGCAGCAGTGAAGCGAGTAAAAAGCCCCTTCGTACAAGGGGGCGGAGGCCAATGACTACAGTCCCATGTTGACTCAGAGATCTCAATAAAAGGCCACAGTGTCAAAGCAGAGGTCCCTTGCTTCGGTTACCTTCTCTGTCTGTCTGTCTGTCTGTCTGTCTGTCTGTCTGTCTGTATGTATGTCTGTCAGTCTGTATGTCTGTTTATCTTTCTATCGATTTTCTGAGTGCACATGAGCAAGACAAATGCGCACACACTTTACCGAAACAACGAACAAGAACAGATCATACAAGTGCCGAAGATTGGCGATGTTACAAGAAAGTAAAAAACGCAAAAAGGAGGAGAGATAAGGACGGTAGATGATTGATAAAGAAAGAGCAAACCACACCAGATCACCCGCTAACATCCACCAAGAACAGACAGAACAGCAAAAACAATACTTGTAACAATAACAGCAGCAGCAGCAGCAGCAGCAACAACAACAACAACAATAAAATCGATGACATCAAACAACATCACCGAGCCTGAAAAACAAGCCAAGCAGCACTCTCTGGCGGACAACAATTTACCCGGATCGGGGGGGGGGGGCAAAATTGAAGCTATTAAACCACGGGAGTTAATCGGTTCATAACAAGACCGCCCCACTAAACTCGGTTCATAACCACGGACGGAAGGACATCTAACTCGAGGACACAGGCGGCCACGTGTTGCGGTCACCCAGGTGAGAGGTGGACAGCATAGGGCGCGGCTGTCGTAGTTTGATACGAGCGAGCGCTGTGAGAATCGGCATAAAAATAGCATAATAAGCATTTACCATAACGTGAAGAAACGGTGTTGTTCCTATTCGGCGCACCATTACATGTATTACTCGTCGGGTCATAGTTGTAACAAACATTGCTGTGCTGGACTGTCCATATCGAAACTTTCAGATTGTGCTGTTGCATAGGATAGGGTGGCGGCTGTCGTAAGTTGATGCGAGGGAGCGCTGTAAGATTACTAAGAATCGGCGTAAAAATAGCATTAGCATTTGCCACAGCGTGAAGAAACAGCGTTGCTCCTCTACGGCGCACCATCATGATCCATTCGGTAATAGCTTGTTACAAAAATTGCTATGTTAGTCTGTCAGTGTGGATACAATAGGTTTGTGAAATTGCGTGGCTTTAGTACCCTTTGCAACACTGTAAGGTTATTTACGAGAGGGGGGCTAAGCGGAATACATCTCAGCAGAAACACGGACACAGGGTGAAATACCTTCTCCACGTAGGAATTGAATGTAGATCTACATTATGTCCTTTCGTGCGAGGCTGAAAGTGGTATCGAAATCATAAATACTTATGGTGTACCGATTATCCGATCATCCGCATACACATGATTCACAAACACATGTCAGGGCCAACCATGGCAGAGAGGGAAACCCGAGTCCCAGCAGAGAGGCGAAGACACTAAATACATGTATAAAATAAACCTGGATAGCATAGTTAGTTAGTGCTGCTGAACTGTAGCGTACAGCGCCTCAGCTCGATCACGGCAATATTTCGCTTCGTTTTAGTCAGAGTTTTACAATACTTACAACACAATTAGGTCATAATAGTACTTTTTTGTAAGAGTATTATGGCACCTCCAACACAATTAGGTCATATATGTGCCGAAGATTAGAAGTGATACGAGAGAGTAAAAAACAAAAACAAAAAGAGGAAGAGACATGAGAACGGTAGATGCTTGGATAGCAAAAAAGTAGCTAACAACACCAAAGCACTCGCCAACCGCCCACAAACCCACCAGAGCACCCGCCAACAACCCCCCCCCCCTATATTTCGATTTGAACAGACCGGCCAGATGTTGCTATCGATCCAGCAATGATGCACCCACTGGCTTCCGCCCTTCGATCCGTGGCCGTGAATGGACCTCGGACTAGACGCTCAGAGATAGTATAAGAACGTATAGTAGTATAAGAACGCATAGACCTCGGAGGTTCTCACATCAGTCCAAGTGTACTCTGCCTGCTCAGTCCAAGTATACACCGCCAGCTACTGTAGACTCGGGAAACAGAAACACTAAATGACCGGCGTCTATGGTGTAGTGGTTAGACGCTTCGCCGTCACATGCAGAACACCTGAGTTCAATTCCTGTGTAGGGAGACTTTTTATCGAATATCTCGGTCTTTCTACTGGTATGTTGGATCTCTATCAAACTGGGTTAGCCCAGCCTGGCGCGCAGGGTTCCAAGCCTGCCCTTATTATGTAATCGAAATTGTGTCTGTGGGGGCGTAAAAACACTACATTTATTTTTCTAATGACAATGACAATCGTTATTCATCTCGGAGGGACAAATTTGTCTTGGAAGTTTACAATGGCAGTGGATGTTACAAAGGTTAGGGGCACTCACGCGTATGCACAACAAGACTGGACATCAGTAAATACATTTCTCACGTGCAGAAACAACTCTCTCTCTCTCTCTCTCTCTCTCCTCTCTCTCTTCTCTCTCTCTCTCTCTCTCTCTCTTCTCTCTCTCTCTTCTCTCTCTCTTTCTCTCTCTCTCCCTCCCCCCCCCTCTCTCTCTCTCTCTCTCTCTCCCCCCCCCCTCTCTCTCTCTCTCTCTCTCTCTCTCTCTCTCTCTCTCTCTCTCTCTCTCTCTCTCTCTCTCTCTCTCTCTCTCTCTGTTTCATTAATAAATCACTGAACAGACCAGACAAGAAGTGGCCGACCACACTAGAACGCCAACCGAACCACCAGCTATGCTGTTAGGAAAGAGTGCTGGGCGAACAGAAAGGAAACAGGCAGAAACAACAGACGAGAAGGAAAAAACAACCGTAAACGTAACATGTGTGCACCAGCGGCATTCTCCAGACATCCACACCAAAGCAAAGCAAGATTAACAGTTTTGGATTGTTGCTTTTTTTTTTTTATCTTTCTTTCCTTTTCTTTTCGTCTGTTGTTTCTGTGTGTGCCCTTTCTTTCCCTCCAGCACTTTTGCATAGCAGCAGAAGACCTGAATGTAATCTTCTGGGACCCTGTATCCCTCTAAACCCACACATGCCACGGTGTCGACCAAGGACACGAAATATTACGAGCAAAGTAGTCGCTATTTATTTGTTTTATTAATCGTTTTAGGGTAATTGTAACACAATCAAGTTATATAAGAGCCGCATACTAGAAGTGTTACAAGTAAATATAAAACAAACACAAAAGAGATAAAAGAGAGATAAAGACGATATATGTCAAGAGTTTGATAGGAAAGAAGTACTAAACCACATCAGAGCACCCGCCAACCACCATGAATGACCACTAGAAAAAAATATTTTTTAAACCCAAACAAAAATAAAATTAAAAAACCAGAACCAAACAAAAATAATCCCACCCCAGAAACAACACCAAAAAAAACACAAAAAAACAACAACAACCCCACAGCCTTCTTCACAACAACCCAGACCAGTGGCGTTCACTGTCAGAACAGCTCGGCGTTCTAACGGTAAGATCTCTCTTGAAGCAGAACGCTGGGCATTTTACACGCCAGACGGCACACGGGTGATCCCCGCCCTCTAATTACAGGGTACGGCCGTTTGCACGGTGTGATGACCAGGCAAGGCCAGGCTTCTCGCAGTACGCATGCGGAAGACATAAGTTCGATTCCCGCGAAGCCCCCCCCCCCCCCA
>NW_004797940.1:120533-122718 GCF_000002075.1 Aplysia californica | reverse complement strand
AAAAAAAAGTTTGTTCTACAAAGTATAACCTCCGATTTTTTGGGTTTTTATTTTGTTTTTGTTTGGGGGGGGGGGGGGGTGGGGTTGGTTTTTGTGGGCCCCCCAAAAAGGGCGGGTCCCCCCGGCAGGGGTCAAGTTCCAGGGTTCAAGTTCAAGTAGTCCGGGCAAAGAAGAGAATTTTTGGTCCCGGTCTTCAAAGTAGGCCCCTATCTAATTTTAGTCTCGATTGTTTTTCCTTAGCAGGGCCGGGTAGAACACTGTCGTTACAATTATTCATTGATAGAATGTACTCATTGCAATTTCCAAGGTCGGGGTGGGGGTAACCCGGTGGCGGGCGAAGCCTACTCATATCGAAAATGGAGACGCAAGCAGTCGACAGAACATGGTTAAAGAGCAGGAAAGGAGACGGAAGGAGAATATATTTTTGGAGAAGAAAATTTTCCGTCGCTGTCCGGTTTCGAATTCAGGAGCTCTTGAATGTGAGGCAAACATTGTGCCTCTAGACCACAAGAGCTCTCGGAGTATTACTGCATGTATACAATAGAGAGCTCAATAGTAAGACGACATTGCCCACTACGATCTTTTTTCCACACAGGCATTTCTGGGAAAGGTTCGCGGAAAGTGCTCTTGTTTAACCCCTAACCTTTACACTGTATGTCCGGAGAACTCTTGGCACACACGCACGCGTACGCATGCGCGCACGCAGATACACGCTCTATCTCCCTCTCTCTCTCTCTCTCTCTCTCTCTCTCTCTCTCTCTCTCTCTCTCTCTCTCTCTCTCACACACACACACACACAAGCGCAAGCACGAGAGAGAGAGAGAGAGAGAGAGAGAGAGAGAGAGAGAGAGAGAGGGAGAGAGGGAGAGAGAGAGGGAGAGAGGGAGAGAGAGAGGGAGAGAGAGGGAGAGAGAGGGAGAGAGAGAGAGAGAGAGAGAGAGAGAGAGAGAGAGAGAGGGAGAGAGAGAGCGAGAAAGAGGGTGTGGCTGGGGAGAAGAAACAGGAAACAGTTTGAAACAAAAAAGATAGGATATGGATATGATACAAACAAACACACCGGCACACACACACACACATACACACACACACACTCACACACACACACACACTCACACACACACGCATACACACACACACACACACACACACACAATCCAAACAAAATACTGACAAGCACATGCCCCTACTTTAGTCACCTGCCTCTCTGCCAACTTAATCCCAGAGGATTCCTACCCTTACCATTGGCCATCCGCAAGTCACAACGGGGCCTCGTGGTCGCATAAGAATTCTAACCATCCCAAATGTAGAAAAGCATCTTAATGACCTTTCTCGCCCCGGACCAGGGAATAAGCCACTGACAAACACTATCATCACTTCTCCCTTTTTTGGGGAATAGCCTTTTACTTTTGACATTATTCCATGCCGTTCCACTTTTCAGTACACCAAATAAAGAAAAGCAATATGCTACAAAATAGAATGAATGATGAATGAATTTGAAGGTAGGTGTTTTTACGCCTCCATCAACACAAATTTAGATAATTTAGGAGGCGGACTTTCGACTCTGCCTAGTAGGGTTAACCCGAGCTGAGAGAAATACACCATCCCAGCACAACTCAAGCGCCTAGCAGGCTGCTGAAACAGCTCTATGCATTTTTTCGCCATTTCTCAAGATTATGAATTGTGTTTTCTAGGAATTTAATATCATGTGAAAGCCCTTGATTTGCTTCATCTAGTGGTGTAAAAATATTACATATAAAGACAAGATCTAGTCTAATATTAGCCATGGAACTTGTAATTCTTACCCTGGCCCTATTGAACTATTTTGGCCATGTTTACGGTTTTGTAATGAACTCTAGATCATACCAGCATGTTCGGGTTTTCCCTGTGTTACACCCTTGCGCACTGAATCAGACAGGGAAAACAACTAAGTACACAAAAGATCAGCTGTTAAACGTAAACAATCCAAGTCTGAGTGTACCATCAAATGTGCTTACTAGTTTGACCAAGTTAGGAGTTAGAAACAGATGTGTTTGTCAATCAAAGGTAGTAAAAAGTGACAAGAGGGGTACGAGAGGTGGGACAAGGAAACATAGACATTTTAGTCCAGTTACAAATAGTGATATTTTAAATTGTATTAATGGGTCAACCATAAAAACATGCGACCTTGACCCAATGCCTGCTCATG
>NW_004797940.1:111495-118562 GCF_000002075.1 Aplysia californica | reverse complement strand
GAGAGAGAGAGAGAGAGAGAGAGAGAGAGTACTGATGAGATGGTGAGACTCATGATATTTGTTATTGTCTGAGGCCAAACTGTTTCTTTAGACATAAATGGCCTGCCCAGATCAAGGTGTTAAGAGTTTTAGGCCGTTTCATCATTCCTCCCTGCTGACTGTCCCATTTTCTTTTACCTCTCACAGTAGTCTGCCATAGTCATTACACAACACACATGTAACAGGCAAAGACCCCCTCCATATTGAGTTTTCTTTCCAACAACCCGTGTGCAGCGGGTGGTGAAACAATGGATTTTCTTTCAAAGGATAGGGAGACAAGATACTGAGATGTTGACAACTGTTAACTTTTCATGGCAACCTCCCATTCTCTTTCTATTTTCAAATTAACCTTACAATGTGCTGCTATGCTTTATCAATTCCATTTTCTGTTACTCATTGTTGTACTTACTAACTTACATTACTTACACTGAAAAGAAACTTGGAAAAAAATCAAGTACAGCTACAACCTCCCTTAAGCCTCATTCTGTATGGCAAAGGCATCTGTCAGAGGTTGAAAATAGAGTATCCCCTTTTTTTCAGTTTAAAAATAAGGCAGCCTATTCTGCATGTTTTAAAGCTAATTAATATAAAGGGGTTATCTTCACATCCTTATTCTTTTCATTCGCACACTGCTAAACAAAACATCAGCGTATCACGACTAATCTCCTCCAGCTAAACACTTAATGAAATCAGAGGGATATGGAAATTTGTATGTGCTTTAAATACAAAGAATACATAATGTTTAAGAAAAAATTCAGGGTCTGAAAACTTGTTCGCTATGTGCATAAGCACTAGACTGTATTTCAAACTTAAGGTGCTCACCAAGTAATAAAAAATTGTATGAAACTGCACTCCTGAAAAAGAATTCTGAGTGCCAAACCCGCAGCAGCTTCACACATTTTAAATGTATATATATATATATACATCATGCTTTCATAATACTCAAAGACCTGTTTCAAAAGAAGTTTGAATAAAAATAATATAGTTAATAACAAACAATGCAACAAGCAACACTCATTCAGGTTAAACATAATTTAAAGACGAAAAGGAGGAGGAGGAGGGAGAGAGAGGGAGGGAGAGAGAGAGAGAGGAGGAGGAGGAGGAGGTGGAGGAGGAGGAAGAGGAGGAGGAAGAGGAGGAGGAGGAGGAGAAGAAGAAGAAGAAAATTGCATTTAGTAGAGCCCATATCCACACTCTACAGCATGTTCTATTTTCTTACCCTAGCAGACCCTAGAACACCCAAAACATTCCACAACATAGCATAGAGTAAATCTATCACCATTAAAACAGGTCCATACACTTCAAAAGGCCAAGATGTTGAAACTATGAACAACATTTCAAACTCAAATATTCGCCAGGGGTAATGGAAATTGGGAAAAACTGACGAAAAATATCAATAAAAGAGGTAGGCCACCGTAGGCTGTCCTAGAGGAACATGTAGGCTATGAATAGTACTGGTTTTCATAAAAATAATTTGCACAACTTACTCTTTTCCTTTCTTTAAAGGCATGCGGACTCTTCTGCAACTATACTCATTATCTATAAAACATCCCTCTGAAATAAAAATCACAGCCGGATCCATAGGCCTAACATTCACCCTTTCAAGATCAGTTTTGTACCACCTGGCACCTCACACGGTGTTTCATGCACTAAGCGCTTCAGACAGTTTTTAAAAAACTCCTTTACCAGTCTTATACATTTGTTTTAGCTGTTATCTTATTTCAAGATAAGGCTTAGATAATGGGAGAAATTCCATAATTCATCATATTCCGGTGGCCTTGTCTATCATAAAACTAAAGGGTATCAGGAGGCGGAGGTAAATAAGAAAGACCATTTTGAAAAAAAACAACAACCCAACTTTCTTCAAGCAAATTAATCATATCATGGAATATTAAAAAGCCTACTGTGGGTGCAAATCTTTATTTAACCACATGATGCCTTCAGCCATCTAACCTCCCTAAAAAGTTATTTAAAATTCATTTTTGGAATATTTTGGAAAGAAAAACATACAGGATGAAAATGGCTCCTTTACAATAATAAATGCAAGCTCAAGAGTACAGTCAAACCTGTGTAAAACAGCCACCCATTGTCAAGGAAAAAAGTGGCGGTATAACACAGGAGGCCGTCTTAGGCAGGACTGATCAAAATTAAGAAAGCAAATCATTCTCTTCTGAGGTTCAAACTGGGGCTGATTTAACTAAGGCTTAGGACTGGCGTGAGGAGAATTCAAAAGGGTTTTTGTTTTCTTTTGAAAAAGGGGGGTGGGTGATGTAAGAAAGGTTGGGTTTTTTTTCGTCTTGTTGGTTTGTTTTTTGGATAGCTTTCTTTTTGTTGCAGATTTTGTGCAAGGGTAAAACAAACGAAATAACTATGAAGACCGAGTGCCATGGTATGACAAAGACAAGGGTAGCCACCACTCAGAAAACGAGTGACTCTTCTGTCGCAAGTTCACGTCAACGTCCATTGTTACTTTGTTACAGATTAGGCAAACAAATCAGTGACCAGTCACCCCACACACAATTTGTACATGAGTTGTGGGCGGAGCTTATATAGGTTATAATGGATCACGCTTCCCTCACCAGCAGTTGTTAAGCCTACCCATTGGTCACCTTGAGTAAACATTCATTGGAGGGACTAACAATAACAACAGGTGAATGAATTATGATGGTCCATCCACAGCGTGAGGGACTGTTAAAACATTTTTGAAAGTGTCAGGCAATGAGTGACCACGCCTGGAAAATTTGAACGTAGGTTGATAAAATAAGGTGAGTGCGGCTGCGTTGGACAGGTGACCGTTTTACACAGTTAAACTATATATAGAAAAAACGCAATGGTGGGAAATGGAAAGCGGCCCTTTGTAGATTAATTGTGGCTGTATTATCTTGTTCTTGTTCTTGTTTCAGGAAGCAACATCCCTGCACTCCGGACATGTCCATTGATACTCCGTTGCTCTCTCCAAAATGTTGCCGAGGGTCCCTCTACTGATTGTGCCAGTGCACATCTGGTTGAACGTTCTTCTGTTCTTTCTTGCAAGGATGCCAGATTTTCCGCTTCCTTTTTTTATTCCCAAAAGCATCATCCTCTCCACGGCAGTACTGGCCTCTGCCTCCCTATCATCCTCCTCAATCAGTTGGCGAGAAAGACATTTCAGGATCTCGACCCTATCTGGTTGAACCGTATTGTCAACTAAGGTGGCCTCACCAGCCAATCTGTCGGCTTTTTCATTTCCCCTAACACCTGCATGGCCAGGGCAGAAAACCCATGTGAGCGATCGTATAGGCGCTGGTTCGACAGCCTGAATCCATTCCGTTCTCAGGAAACCTTTTTCGATCCTTCTGAGGGTACACATGGAATCAGTGATAAGAACAGCATGGGTTGTGTGGGGGCGATCTTGGGTCATCCAGTCAAGTGCTTTTGTGATGGCTTCAATTTCCATTCGCATACTTGATGTAGTCCTGCTGCAGGCTCCAGATGCACTGTGTATGATTTTATTGTTGGCGAATGCAACAAATCCCCATCCACTTCTCTGGCTATCTCTTTTCACTGAACCATCTGTATAAATTATAGGATCCCCTGCTTTTGAGTTTGTGTCAGGCTATACAGGTTGCCATCATGGCAGGTTTGACTGTATTCTTTTTTCCAGTATTTAACCTGCTTATCATTGGAAGAACTTTTGGAAAATAGGGTACAACAACTTCTTTGGGAAGTACTTCTGTAACGAGCACCCACCCTAACAAACAATAAAGAAGACACCTAACCCTAACTCTACCCAAAACCCTATCCCAACCCCAAACCTAAGTTACCCTACCCACACCAACAAACCCTACCCTACCCCTGCCCCTCTGTTCTACTCCGTCTAAAAGCGGTCGCTCGTTACAGAAGTCCCCCCTCCCCCCCCTCTTTGAAACTCTCCACAGGTCCTTGTCTTGAGTCTTGATTCAAGACCAACTTTCACAACAACAATCTAAAAAAAATCTAGATTCTAGATTAAGCCTAGATTCTAGATCTTGAAATCAGAACTCGGTAGGCGAGCCGGCAATTGTTTACTTTCTCGCGTTTAATTCTGGCCGCGCTAAGATCTAGATCTAGACGAAACTCTACGCATCCCCAACTGGATATATTCAAAACTTTGCCCTGGAGTTAAGAATACACGTAAACCACAGTAATTTAGGCATTTGAGGTAAATCTAGATCTAGTAACATACTGGCTTTAGGCCTTCCGTACTGATTTTGATGGCCATTGCCATTGAGTTATTGAGTTGAGTAAGAATAATATTAGTTCAGAGTCCAGACTCTAATTGAAGAGAACTGCAGAGAGGTTGAAACCATTATTCACTGATGGTTCTGTTCAGCGTGGGATCAAATCAGGCTGGGCTTACACGGCTTCTTGCCAAGGAGTAACAGTCCAGGAGATATCTGGGCCAACGGGCCTCACTACATCAAGCATCCTGTGTGCATGGAGATCAAGGCCATCACTGAGGCTCTGAAATGGCATTGCACCAATGGATACCACGAGGCTACCTTTGTTACAGACTCAATAAGTACTCTGGATAAGACAAGATCTTGACCGGCACCCTTTATGCAGACTGGTTTAAGACAATCCAAGACAGCAAAATCAGACGCTTGCAGTGGATCTTCTGCCCAGGACAAGCAGGTGTCAAGGGAAATAAAAGAGCAGATAAGCTAACAGGCTCCGCAAACATAGAGGGAGTGCGTACCCATGACCCATCCAACTGTAGTAGCCCTTGTCCGAGAAAACCTAGCCAGCAGCCGCAACGAGGATTCCTTCATGAAGGAGGCTGTGATTTCGAAAGGAGTGCAGCTTGGTGAAGGTAGGAAGCGTGACCCTATCAGACGCTACACCAACCAGCTGATGACGGAGACAATCAGCCTGCCCACACTGAACTGAAATGGACCCTCATGAAGAGGGGCGAGGAAGAATGGAGCATCCCGTCTTCCTAAGACCCCAGTTCTAGATTCAAGTAATTCAAGAGTTCAGATGGTCGCTTGTTAAGGAGGTAGATCAATATTCTACTCCCCCGGAATTAAACGTGAGAAAGTTAAACAATTACCGGCGAGGGAAAATTTTTACTTTCCCTCCTGCACACAAAGATGCACTGCTTCAGGTGTCAAACTGCAATACTGTTTGCTGCAGATCACACATAAAGCCACTAAAACTGTTGCAAATCACTTATTTTCAAGAAAATTTCAAATCTAGATTCTAGATATCTAACTGTAAAATACAAATTATTTTCTTTTACCTCAGGGGGGGGGCAGGTGAACCATCCCCATTGGTCCAAAGCATGTCTAGATTTCTATATCGATTACACAATCAGATATTTAAAAAACTATTAATTTGCAACGGAAATGAAGTTGGTACTCGTGTTCAGCGCATCAATATTTAAAAATCTAGTAGAAAATGGACAACTGGTAGCCAGCTAAGATAGGCTAAAAGTGTGAGACGGGAGGGAAAGTTTAAAAAAATACCCTGGAGAGCCTTTTGTACTTATTCTTCTTCATTTATTACTCCTGTTCTATCTCTCAAGTCTACTAATTTTCACACAGCACTACTACACTTCTAACTCAGTGAGTTACACTTACACTAAGACTAAGACTAAGACTGTCTACCACCTCTTCATCTTCTCGTTTTATTAGTGAACTGAACTACTGTGATGTGAACTGTAACAAATCATCACAATCACAAGTTCAAGTGAACGATTAGACTAGATCAACAAAAATGACAAAGAAACAAGGAAACTTACGTACCACTCAATGTTTCATGCACGGTACATCAAAGACATGTAATCAGAAATTCAGAAGTGGGAGTGTTCTCACTTCACCCCCGAGACGTGTCGCGAGTCGCGAAGTTCAGCGGACGACGGGCTGAAAGTTTTCATCTCATCCAACTTTTTAATATACAGTTATGCCCCTTGGTTTATGAAAAAGCAAGCAGAGTTCTAGTTTCGAATAATTATCGAGGGGAGGGGCAAACTTTTCGACAAGAATTTTCATGGATATTAGGAGCCTGAAGAACACGCAGTGTATATAAATGGTCATAGGAAAAGAAAAAGTGATCTCTAAACCATGGTTATAAAATGAAGTCTCAAAATTGTTTTTGGCCTTGAAAATGTTTTCCGGATTATGTGCCAAATTGGTCATCCAAAGAACTTTGAGATTTCACGGCCTATGTACATAATGATTGATATATACATGTATTTAAAAAATAAGTGAAAAATTAAATGATTACAAAACTGTTCTTGATATAAATGTCATAACACCAACCCCAAATACAACAGTAGACGAAGTTATCTTCATCTGCTTCTTTTTTTTCATTAACCACTGATGTTTTGAATGTATCCCCTGGCTACTGCCTGGCTTGTCCTTTTTTTAAACTATATATTCTTTTTTAAAAAGTCTTACACTTACAAATTAAAATCTTGCCATAGCAAAAGATTCGTTTGTTAAAATCGAATAAAATAGGTGTCCAGATGATTAAAGCCTGAGTACATGAAAAGAAAAAAAATTGTCATCAGTTGGTCTCAGCATTAATTTAAAAAGTTCTAGATCTATATGGGGTTTTTCCACTTTAACTTTTATTCCCCCCACCCTTTCCACCAGAAGTCCCATACGCCATGTTGCTATAAACATGACCATAACTACGATGAACCAGCTCCGACATAGTAATTAATATGATTTAGCGTAAGCATAAAAACAAGTAGAAATCTACAATGATCGAACATTTGTACATGTATTAATTACTTTTTCTCACAATATCAAACCGCACTTTTCCAAACATCTGCCCCCCTCATCTGGGCTCCTGACTCTTTCTGCAGCCTTGCTACTGCTACTCCTTGGCTCCTCCTTACTGCTGTCTTTCTGCCACACCCCTGATCTTCTGGTAGGAAAGATCTGCCCCTAGCCTTCTCGGACAAGGGCAAAAAATCTCGGAGGGCCCGTGTGCAAGTTGCGCACGTTAAAGATCCCTTGGTGGTCTAAAATCGGTAAGAGTAGGCTTCGGCCGCCACCCGG